>NC_048566.1:10859058-11011558 GCF_013265735.2 Oncorhynchus mykiss | reverse complement strand
ATTCAGACTGTAATTCAACAGACACATTCAGACTGTATTTCAACAGACACATTCAGACTGTATTTCAACAGACACATTCATACTGTATTTCAACAGACACATTGACTGTATTTCAACAGACACCGACTGTATTTCAACAGACACATTCAGACTGTATTTCAACAGACACATTCAGACTGTATTTCAACAGACACATTCATACTGTATTTCAACAGACACATTCATACTGTATTTCAACAGACACATTCATACTGTATTTCAACAGACACATTCAGACTGTAATTCAACAGACACATTCAGACTGTATTTCAACAGACACATTCATACTGTATTTCAACAGACACATTCATACTGTATTTCAACAGACACATTGACTGTATTTCAACAGACACCGACTGTATTTCAACAGACACATTCAGACTGTATTTCAACAGACACATTCAGACTGTATTTCAACAGACACATTCAGACTGTATTTCAACAGAATACAGACACATTCAGACTGTATTTCAACAGACACATTTAGACTGTATTTCAACAGACACATTCAGACTGTAATTCAACAGACACATTCAGACTGTATTTCAACAGACACATTCAGACTGTAATTCAACAGACACAGACTGTATTTCAACAGACACATTCAGACTGTATTTCAACAGACACATTCAGACTGTATTTCAACAGACACATTCAGACTGTAATTCAACAGACACATTCAGACTGTATTTCAACAGACACATTCAGACTGTAATTCAACAGACACAGACTGTATTTCAACAGACACATTCAGACTGTATTTCAACAGACACATTCAGACTGTAATTCAACAGACACATTCAGACTGTATTTCAACAGACACATTCAGACTGTAATTCAACAGACACCGACTGTATTTCAACAGACACATTCAGACTGTATTTCAACAGACACAGACTGTAATTCAACAGACACATTCAGACTGTAATTCAACAGACACATTCAGACTGTATTTCAACAGACACATTCAGACTGTATTTCAACAGACACATTCAGACTGTATTTCAACAGACACATTCAGACTGTAATTCAACAGACACATTCAGACTGTATTTCAACAGACACAGACTGTATTTCAACAGACACATTCAGACTGTATTTCAACAGACACATTCAGACTGTATTTCAACAGACACATTCAGACTGTATTTCAACAGACACATTCAGACTGTATTTCAACAGACACATTCAGACTGTCTTTCAACAGACACATTCAGACTGTAATTCAACAGACACATTCAGACTGTATCTAAACAGACACAGACTGTAATTCAACAGACACATTCAGACTGTATTTCAACAGACACATTCAGACTGTATTTCAACAGACACAGACTGTATTTCAACAGACACATTCAGACTGTATTTCAACAGACACATTCAGACTGTATTTCAACAGACACATTCAGACTGTATTTCAACAGACACATTCAGACTGTATTTCAACAGACACATTCAGACTGTATTTCAACAGACACATTCAGACTGTAATTCAACAGACACATTCAGACTGTATCTAAACAGACACAGACTGTAATTCAACAGACACATTCAGACTGTATTTCAACAGACACATTCAGACTGTATTTCAACAGACACATTCAGACTGTAATTCAACAGACACATTCAGACTGTATTTCAACAGACACAGACTGTATTTCAACAGACACATTCAGACTGTATTTCAACAGACACATTCAGACTGTATTTCAACAGACACATTCAGACTGTATTTCAACAGACACATTCAGACTGTAATTCAACAGACACATTCAGACTGTATCTAAACAGACACAGACTGTAATTCAACAGACACATTCAGACTGTATTTCAACAGACACATTCAGACTGTATTTCAACAGACACATTCAGACTGTATTTCAACAGACACATTCAGACTGTATTTCAACAGACACATTCAGACTGTATTTCAATGGTCTAAAGTAGTGCACTATATAGGGAGTAGGGTTCTGGTCTAATGTAGTGCACTACATAGGGAGTAGAGTTCTGGTCTAATGTAGTGCACTATATAGGGAGTAGGGTTCTGGTCTAATGTAGTGCACTATATAGGGAGTAGGGTTCTGGTCTAATGTAGTGCACTACATAGGGAGTAGGTTTCTGGTCTAAAGTAGTGCACTATATAGGGAGTAGGGTTCTGGTCTAATGTAGTGCACTATATAGGGAGTAGGTTTCTGGTCTAAAGTAGTGCACTATATAGGGAGTAGGGTTCCGGTCTAATGCAGTGTACTACATAGGGAGTAGGGTTCTGGTCTAATGTAGTGCACTATATAGTGAGTAGGGTGCCATATGGGACTGCCTGTTCAGGGGCAGAACAACAGATTTGTACCTTGTCAGCTCGGGGGTTTGAATTTGCAACCTTCCAGTTACTAGTCCAACGCTCTAACCACTAGGCTACCCTGCCACCTCTACGCTCTAACCACTAGGCTACCCTGCCGCCTCTACACTCTAACCACTAGGCTTCCCTGCCGCCTCTACACTCTAACCACTAGGCTACCCTGCCGCCTCTACACTCTAACCACTAGTCTACCCTGCCGCCTCTACACTCTAACCACTAGGCTACCCTGCCGCCTCTACACTCTAACCACTAGGCTACCCTGCCGCCTCTACACTCTAACCACTAGGCTACCCTGCCTCCTCTACACTCTAACCACTAGGCTACCCTGCCTCCTCTACACTCTAACCACTAGGCTACCCTGCCACCTCTACACTCTAACCACTAGGCTACCCTGCCACCTCTACATTCTAACCACTAGGCTACCCTGCCGCCTCTACACTCTAACCACTAGGCTACCCTGCCTCCTCTACACTCTAACCACTAGGCTACCCTGCCTCCTCTACACTCTAACCACTAGGCTACCCTGCCACCTCTACACTCTAACCACTAGGCTACCCTGCCTCCTCTACACTCTAACCACTAGGCTACCCTGCCACCTCTACACTCTAACCACTAGGCTACCCTGCCGCCATGATGGACGGTGATGGCTGCTCCCCCTGACTGTCGTTTTCCGTCAACAACCTGCTTCATCGCAGCCAAGACCGTGTTGCAGACAAGACCGTGTCACAGCCAAGACCGCGTTGCAGACAAGACCGTGTCACAGCCAAGACCGCGTCGCAGACAAGACCGTGTCCCAGACAAGACCGTGTCACAGACAAGACCGCGTCGCAGACAAGACCGTGTCACAGACAAGACCGCATCGCAGACAAGACCGTGTTGCAGCCAAGACCGTGTCCCAGCCAAGACCGTGTCCCAGACAAGACCGTGTCGCAGACAAGACCATGTCCCAGCCAAGACCGTGTCCCAGCCAAGACCGTGTCCCAGACAAGACCGTGTCGCAGCCAAGACCGTGTTGCAGACAAGACCATGTCCCAGCCAAGACCGTGTCCCAGCCAAGACCGTGTCGCAGCCAAGACCGTGTTGCAGACAAGACCATGTCGCTGCCAAGACCGTGTTGCAGACAAGACCGTGTCCCAGACAAGACCGTGTCCCAGACAAGACCGTGTCGCAGACAAGACCGTGTCGAAGCCAAGACCGTGTCGCAGACAAGACGTGTCCCAGACAAGACCGTGTCGCTGCCAAGACCGTGTCGCAGACAAGACCGTGTCCCAGACAAGACCGTGTCGCTGCCAAGACCGTGTTGCAGACAAGACCGTGTCCCAGACAAGACCGTGTCCCAGACAAGACCGTGTCGCAGACAAGACCGTGTCCCCAACACACATTCTGTATTCCATATATTTCTGCTGAGAATACATTTGGAATCCCCACATTCTGTATTCCATATATTTCTGCTGAGAATACATTTGGAATCCCCACGTTCTGTATTCCATATATTTCTGCTGAGAATACATTTGGAATCCCCAACACACGTTCTGTATTCCATATATTTCTGCTGAGAATACATTTGGAATCCCCACGTTCTGTATTCCATATATTTCTAAGCCTCGTACAACCATCCTGATCTCGTCAGCTTGCGCTCTGTTTCTCTAAGTGAAAGGATATGAGAGAGCAGCTGGTCAGGATGGTGGATCAGGCTGTACGTTTCCTGCCTTTTGGTGTTAAACCATATCAGTTCACATAGCACACCTCATGGTGCTCTGCATCCCAGCATGGCTGTGCTTGCTAATGCTAACCCTGATGCTAACGCGTCGATAGCGGTCAGCAGCTAGCTCTACCGGAGAAAATATATTGTATTTCACACCCTTTCAGGACACAATACTGTCCACTAATGTCACTGTCTCTTATCAGGACAACTTGGCCTCATCCCTAATGGTACCCTATTCCCTATATAGTGCACTACTTCTGACCAGAGCCCTATGGCACCCTATTCCCTATATAGTGCACTACTTCTGACCAGAGCCCTATGGCACCCTATTCCCTATATAGTGCACTACTTCTGACCAGAGCCCTATGGCACCCTATTCCCTATATAGTGCACTACTTCTGACCAGAGCCCTATGGCACCCTATTCCCTATATAGTGCACTACTTCTGATCAGAGCCCTATGGCACCCTATTCCCTATATAGTGCACTACTTCTGACCAGAGCCCTATGGCACCCTATTCCCTATATAGTGCACTACTTCTGACCAGAGCCCTAAAGTTGTCGCCGGGACACTGCTGGTAAGATGCCCTTTAAATAATAATCATTGTTTTCATTGGTTAACAAGGAACTCTACTTGTACGATTAACATCAGTATATTTTTGTGCTTAGAGAGGACAAAGGGTTTTAATTGTGTCAATCAATTTGAATCTTGATGATTGTTAGACCCAGTGTGTGCCCTATATAGCCATTAGGGCTGCAAACTATTCCACCCCCCCCCCCGCCCCAGCCCCAGTGAAATCCTACTGTCTGTCCACTGATGTCACTGATGCCACTGATGCCACTGATGTCACCGATGTCACTGATGTCACTCCCGTCTACTGATAGGCTGGAGCTTGGAGCTAAACAGTCCTAAAACTATTTCAATTTATGCACTTCAACAATCCATGAAAGATTGTGTGGAAAAAGACCCATTTTGTAGCCATCCCATTCTGCATTGATTCAACATTCAAAACCCATTCAGAATTGAGCCTGTTGCAGTCAATATTACCTCCCCCTACGTTTGGTTAAATGTCCCATCACTACTAACACAACATAATGTACATTTCAAATGTGTGCAGAACTACAAATTACCCTCAATCCGACCCAGCAGCTGACAAATAAGCTCCATTTGGCAGCTCTGATAAGGGAAGGGTGGCGTTGACCCTGGCAGCATCTGAATTACATGTTGGCTTCTGCATGTATTACCAGCCTGGTCTCATAGACTAGACGTAACATAGTAAATGTAAAACCAAGACACTCCAAATACTATGATATGTTACCTTTGGTATGGTTAAATAAGGGGTGACAGGTAGTCTAGTGGTTAGAGCATTGGGACAGTAACAGAAAAGTTGCTAGATCGAATCAACCGAGCTGACAAGGTAAAAATCTGTCGGTCTGCCCCTGATCAAGACAGTTAACCCACTGTTCCCCGGTAGGCCGTCATTGTAAGTAAGAATTTGTTCTCAACTGACTTTCCTAGTTAAATAAAGTTTTTTTAAATGTTTAAATAAGACGCAAAGACAAAAGGAGGGTGTGTTGAGGGGTACGCATACATCTAGCAGCCAAAAGGTTCATTTGAATCTCATCATGGACAACATTAGTATTTTAGCTAATTAGCAACTACTTACTACTTTTTTAGCTACTTAGCATGTTAGCTAACCCTTACCCTAACCATAACCCTGTTAGCTAACCCTTCCCCTAACCATAACCCTGTTAGCTAACCCTTCCCCTAACCATAACCCTGTTAGCTAACCCTTCCCCTAACCATAACCATAACCCTATTAGCTAACCCTTCCCCTAACCATAACCCTGTTAGCTAACCCTTCCCCTAACCATAACCCTGTTAGCTAACCCTTCCCCTAACCATAACCATAACCCTATTAGCTAACCCTTCCCCTAACCATAACCCTGTTAGCTAACCCTTCCCCTAACCATAACCATAACCCTATTAGCTAACCCTTCCCCTAACCATAACCCTGTTAGCTAACCCTTCCCCTAACCATAACCCTATTAGCTAACCCTTCCCCTAACCATAACCCTGTTAGCTAACCCTTCCCCTAACCATAACCATAACCCTATTAACTAAACCTTCCCCTAACCATAACCCTGTTAGCTAACCCTTCCCCTAACCATAACCATAACCCTGTTAGCTAACCCTTCCCCTAACCATAACCCTAACCCTGTTAGCTAACCCTTCCCCTAACCATAACCCTGTTAGCTAACCCTTCCCCTAACCATAACCCTGTTAGCTAACCCTAACCATAACCATAACCCTGTTAGCTAACCCTTCCCCTAACCATAACCATAACCCTGTTAGCTAACCCTTCCCCTAACCATAACCATAACCCTGTTAGCTAACCCTGTAACATATCATACTAAATGGATTATCTCGGATTTATGTACAGAATAAAAGGAAATGTTCTGAGACCAGGTTGGCATTAAACAGTGGGGAGACTAGCTTAGCAGCTTAGCATCCCTGCTGATTCTAATATAGAGATAATGGGCAACCAGACAGAAAATCATTGGCCATCTAAATGTTTACTGTGCCGCGTGTTTTCCTAGAAACCAATCCATTGTATTTGGATTGTATTCTATTCCACTGCTCATTCTGTAAACACCATCTCTGAGAACGTTTAGTCGTTAAAGGGGGGCTGGTTTCCTGGAGACAGATTAAGCCGAGTCCTGACTTGGACTGAAAACACATGGTCATTGGGAAAACGTTCATTGAATAGCTTTTCAGTCCAGTACGAACTCCCCTGTGTGTCAACAGAATTAGCTGAACTGGTGCCGTGGGTCAGCTGTTTGTTCACCTGCACCCAGCAATTGCTAATAACCCATTCGCAACCGCCTGACTATATGTGATTAAGTGAAAGTCTAAGGTCCACACCCGACCCTAACCTGCTAATATAGAAAATACGCTGTAGGCTACAGTCAGAGACAGGTGTGTTGACAGGGGGTGGGATTTTATTTAGCCAGGTTGAGATGTTTCTACTTATCCTTTCTTATAAAGACTATTAGTTAGTCAACTTGTCTATAGTTAGATACATGTAGCTTCTCTTCTGTCATTATACGTTGCCCTAGAAGACTAAAGAAACAATTGCTCACCGGAATAATGTAATAAGTTATTGAATGAATGCTTCAGTCTAGCTGACGTCAGGTAAAGACGTTCAGGGACCGGGGAGAAAATGCATTACCTAAAAATTAAGTGAAAGATCTTCTGTGTAAAGTTTCCAAATGAAATCAGTTTGACCGGTGGTAAGGAAATAAAAAGCTGTGAAAACAACTAGCCAACATGTTTCTGATCAGGTTTCAGTTCTGCTTGGATGTATATATTATGTAGTTGAACTACTATCAGCTTTTATGACGCTGATAAAGATGGCAACTTTACAGACGTACCCTAACTGTGGTTGAAATACTATCAGCTTTATTAATGACGCTGATAAAGATGGCACCTGTGATGTCGATTAAGGCAGCGCCCCGCATATGTCACGACTTCTACCTGTCACGGGGGACCAGGTGTGTGAGGGAAGAATCAGGCGCAGAGAGCAGAGAGTTCCACAGGGAGAAGTGCACTTTAATATGGCACCAAAATACAATGCCCAAAACACAGGGCGCGAAAAATATGGACCAACCCAAAACAGCATTACAGCATCTCTCTGATTCAGAGAGGTTAAATGAGGAAGACACATTTCAGTTGAATGTATTCAGTTGTACTACTGACTGGCTATCCCCCTTTCCATTTTAACTTTCCTCTACAGAAGTAGGCTACCTAACTGAGCATTCACATTATCTCAAGATGCTGAAAGAAAGAAATCATATTTCTCCACTCCTGTTCCCAAGTCAAAATTGTAGCCTACATTTGGTGGATCAATTTTACTGCAAGAAAATTTTAATTCTGCAGGTGTTAATATAAAGGCTCTGTGAGAGGTTATAGACCTACAGTCAGTGTCCAGATTTCAGTTTCCATTTAACCCATCTGAACAGTAGGCTACGTTTTCCTTTGACGTGCCATAGGCCTGTTTGAAGTCTCGGTCTTGTGACTGTTGTATTTGTAAGGCTACGGTTCCCTTTGAGGTGCTGTAGGCCTGTTTGAAGTCCCCCGTCTTGTGACTGTTGAATTTGTGGGTTACAGTTCCCTTTGACGTTCCATAGGCCTGTTTGAAGTCCCTCCTCCTGTGACTGTTGTATTTGTAAGGCTACAGCGCCTCACAATCATCACATCATTACACAGCTGCTATCATCCTCTTCTTCTACTTCACCTAATCTAATCTAATGAAATAGAGAGGAATGGAAGGAAGGTTGGGCCGAGGAGGAATGGGGAGGGGAGGATGAATAGGGAGGAGAGGAATGATGAGAGGAGGAGGAATAGGGAAGAGAGAAAGGAAGAGAGGAAGGAGGAGAGGAGGACAGGAAGGATGAGAGGAAGAGGAATAGGGAGGAGAGGAATGATGAGAGGAGGAGAGGAGGAGGAGGACTTGTCTTTGATCAGTGGACCATAGGAGCAAGAAAGGAAAGAAAGGAAGAGAGGAAGGAGGAGAGGAGGACAGGAAGGAGGAGAGGAAGAGGAATAGGGAGGAGAGGAAGGATGAGAGGAGGAGAGGAGGAGGAGGACTTGTCTTTGATCAGTGGACCATAGGAGCAGCACCCGCTGTCCACCGAACACAGACCCTGCTCCACAGCTCCCGAGGAACGCAGGTCAAATTCCTCTTTCGCTCACTCCCTGGCTGCGTCCCAACTGACACCTTATTCTCTATATAGTGCACTACTTTGGAGCCCTGGTCTAAAACCTTATGGGCTCTAGTCAAAAGTAGTGCACTACTTCGGACCAGAGCCCTGGTCTAAAACCTTATGGGCTCTGGTCAAAAGTAGTGCACTACATAGGGAATTAGGGTGCCATTTGGGACGCAAACACCTCCTGTCTCTCCGCTCTGCAGAATCAGTTCTAGTCTCTCCGACCTCTTTCAGACCACGGCAGCTGTGAAAACAGATCAGGCCAGGAGGACATGCCTCAAGACTACAAGCCCGAAAGATTTATAAGCAACATAACTAAAGCTGATATATGAAGTAGTCAGCCATCTCCTGAAAACAACACGGAGTGTTGGTAATATCGTCCTGCGGATATGGACGCATACAACAGCATAAATATGCCATTCACAGTGTGTTGGTGGGAGCTAGTGGTATCCTGCACCGTCCATTCACAGTGTGCTGGTGGGAGCTAGTGGTATCCTGCACCTTTGCAGAACGCTGCCAACCAATTCAGCCGTAGTGTCTGGTGCTCTGCTGTGACATGGCTCATCCTGTCTTCATTGCAGAGTTCCTCAAAGCCCAATCAGAATAGTGAGATTAAGGGCGGGGTCAGAGGTTGTGCTGAATGGGAACAACAGTGTATTAGTGCCCTGCAAGGAGAGATGCAAAGCGCTTTGCAAGTATTGTGCCAGTGTAGCAGATGGGAAGCTCACTCCTCAGCCTGAATGGCTCCGGTAGCTAGCTGAATGGCTCCGGTAGCTAGCTGAATGGCTCCGGTAGCTAGCTTTTCGGTGACGACTGGATAAGACGCTTCAGAAGGGTGGTCAGTCACGGTGTGTTTGTGAGGCAGAGCTCCTGGGGTTTTGAGCCCCAGTATGAGCTGAAAATCAAAAGGAAGCAGTTTTGTCTGTACTCTGCATTTGCATAAAGAATACATGATAATATAGTCCTAGACTATCATCAAGAGGATGAATGAAAATGAGTTAGAAATGTGTTTTTATTTTTTTATTTCACCTTTATTTAACCAGGTAGGCCAGTTGAGAACAAGTTCTCATTTACAACTGCGACCTGGCCAAGATGAAGCAAAGCAATTCGACACAATACAACAACACAGAGTTACACATGGAATAAACAAAACATACAGTCAATAATACAGTAGAACAAAAGAAAGTAAAAAGTGTATATACAGCGTGTGCAAATGAGGTAAGATAAGGGAGTTAAGGCAATAAATAGGCCATGGTGGCGAAGTAATTACAATATAGCAATTAAACACTGGAATGGTAGATGTGCAGAAGATGAATGTGCAAGTAGAGATACTGGCGTGCAAAGGAGCAAGATAAATAAATAACAGTTAGGAGAGGTCGAACCAAAATGTGCTGTTAAAATGAGATATATTTAAAATAAAAGCAATGCAATAGAGAAACCCTGCCATGCATCTCTAACCTCTAGGGTTAGGTTACTCTTGGCGGGTCTCCAGTTGTGAATGGGATGCGGAAGCCCCGCCTGTTTCGGGATATGACGCGAACCAATGAAAAAGCCCAGTGCGTTATGGAAGAACGTCATATCGTCATCAGACGCCGTAGGGTTGGAATGCCTCTGTGTGAGATCCAGAACAACTCACCAAACATTTTTTACAATTGGGATATGTTACGGATATGTTTCAAAAATGTATAACAATAATTTCCCGACGCTTCAAGAGACTGAGTTGTCTTTCCTTGGACTAGGAGAGTAAATCAGAGAGAAATAGTGTTGTGAATGCTGCCAAGTCGAATTGCTTTCAACTATTTATTGAAGTGCAGAAATTCATATGGACCAGAAGGCTAGATATCAGGCTTGGTACCCTCCAACATTATGTTATATCGTTCGTTTGGACCATGGAGTAGTCCAACACGGACCGTTATAATGTGAGTCCTGAATCTCTGGATGTTTGGGCAAGCTAGCCAAGTTGGCTACATTCTTGTCGCCCTGTGTAGCTGGCTAGAAAATTGTGATTGTGTGTTGCCGGAGCGTTAGGCTACAAAGCAAGAAAGTGTAAGTGAAAATACATGCTTCTTTTACATACAGGCAGATGAAACACTGAAGACGAATCCGCTAATAGCATAAAGAAATGTAAGGTCCGGGTGCATCTTCAATCCCTAACTTACCAGGAAGGTAGTCTACTCCTAAGTGCTGGAAGATAGCCACTGTTAGCCATAACTATTGACAAGGGGAGAAGTAAATGATCATTATAAATCGCCCACATGCGCTGGATCAATCGTCGGCTTGGGGAAAGGAATCAGAAGGTGGTGGACGTGTTGAGCGCTAAACCCTTCCTGGCTGCAGGAAGATGGCGCAGCCGTTCAATTGGAAGTAGTGGCGAGAGGAGTGAAACTTCATCGGGGCTCGTTGGATTTACTAGACATCTCGACCCTGATCGAAGGACACATGCAGGCCAAAAAACGGTACTTAATTCTGTTCTCCGCCGGTGCGTGTCTCATTCTGTTGTTGTACTTTGGAGGGATGCAAACCCCGCTATCCAGAAGCAACAACCGGCGTGATGACCGCAGCCTCGATGGACACCACGGGAGTCCCCAGTGGCACCACTTCTCGGGGTCCCTGCAGCCGTTCAGCCCCTGGGACCAAATGGAGACCGAGGAGTACAACGTTCACATATCGCCACGACAGAAGAGGGATGTCATTTCGGGAGTTTATAACGGGAAACGTTGCCGGATGGACTCCTGCTTTGATTTTTCCTTGTGCAAAACCAACGGATTTAAAGTTTACGTTTACCCGCAACAGAAAGGAGAGAAGATGTCAGAGAGTTATCAGAATATTTTATCTTCCATTGAGGCTTCCAGGTTCTATACGTCTGACCCGGGACAGGCTTGTCTGTTTGTCCTGAGTTTGGACACTCTAGACAGGGACATTCTGTCTCCGCAGTATGTTCACAACCTCAGAACTAAAGTCCAGAACTCGCATCTGTGGAATAACGGAAAGAATCACCTCATCTTCAACCTCTATTCGGGAACTTGGCCCGACTACACGGAAGATCTGGGCTTCGACTTTGGACAGGCCATGCTAGCCAAGGCAAGCATCGGCGCAGAGAACTTCAGACCCAATTTCGATGTCTCCATCCCTCTTTTTGGGAAAGACCACCCCAGCGCCGGAGGGGAGAGGGGCTTTTTAAAACACAACTCTATCCCACCGTACAGGAAATACATGCTTGTGTTCAAAGGGAAACGATACCTCACTGGAATCGGATCAGACACGAGGAATGCGTTATATCACGTCCATAACTCCGAGGACGTGGTGCTGCTCACCACATGTAAACACGGGAAAGACTGGCAGAAGCACAAGGATGCCCGCTGTGACCTCGACAACGCCGAATATGACAAGTAAGTACATGACTATTGTCATGGTCCTGTATAGAGAGAGGTCTGTTGTCGTTTTATATTTTTTCAGGTACTTGTGAGGGTGGCAGTGTGACATCACTCCCCAGCCTTGATGTGTGGCTGGCGTGGGACACATCAATGGATCAGTGTTGTCTGAGTTTGTTCGGACCCAAGGGAATTCATTAACTCAGTCGATATTGAAACAGATCTCATTAATATAATGGAATAACAGTGATACTGCCCAGTGTGTTTATAACAGTGGTACTGCCCAGCGTGTTTATAACAGTGATACTGCCCAGTGTGTTTATAGCAGTGGTACTGCCCAGTGTGTTTATAACAGTGGTACTGCCCAGCGTGTTTATAACAGTGATACTGCCCAGCGTGTTTATAACAGTGATACTGCCCAGTGTGTTTATAACAGTGATACTGCCCAGCGTGTTTATAAGTGTGTTTATAACAGTGATACTGCCCAGCGTGTTTATAACAGTGATACTGCCCAGCGTGTTTATAACAGTGATACTGCCCAGTGTGTTTATAACAGTGATACTGCCCAGCGTGTTTATAAGTGTGTTTATAACAGTGATACTGCCCAGCGTGTTTATAACAGTGATACTGCCCAGTGTGTTTATAACAGTGATACTGCCCAGCGTGTTTATAACAGTGATACTGCCCAGCGTGTTTATAACAGTGATACTGCCCAGTGTGTTTATAACAGTGATACTGCCCAGCGTGTTTATAACAGTGATACTGCCCAGCGTGTTTATAACAGTGATACTGCCCAGTGTGTTTATAACAGTGATACTGCCCAGCGTGTTTATAACAGTGATACTGCCCAGCGTGTTTATAACAGTGATACTGCCCAGCGTGTTTATAACAGTGATACTGCCCAGCGTGTTTATAACAGTGATACTGCCCAGCGTGTTTATAACAGTGATACTGCCCAGTGTGTTTATAACAGTGATACTGCCCAGCGTGTTTATAACAGTGATACTGCCCAGTGTGTTTATAACAGTGATACTGCCCAGCGTGTTTATAACAGTGATACTGCCCAGTGTGTTTATAACAGTGATACTGCCCAGTGTGTTTATAACAGTGGTACTACCCAGCGTGTTTATAACAGTGTGTTTATAGCAGTGATACTGCCCAGTGTGTTTATAGCAGTGATACTGCCCAGCGTGTTTATAGCAGTGGTACTGCCCAGTGTGTTTTAAACAGTGATACTGCCCAGTGTGTTTATAGCAGTGATACTGCCCAGTGTGTTTTTAAGTGATACTGCCCAGTGTGTTTATAGCAGTGATACTGCCCAGTGTGTTTATAACAGTGATACTGCCCAGTGTGTTTATAACAGTGATACTGCCCAGTGTGTTTATAACAGTGATACTGCCCAGTGTGTTTATAACAGTGATACTGCCCAGTGTGTTTATAACAGTGGTACTGCCCAGTGTGTTTATAACAGTGATACTGCCCAGTGTGTTTATAACAGTGATACTGCCCAGTGTGTTTATAACAGTGATACTGCCCAGTGTGTTTATAGCAGTGGTACTGCCCAGTGTGTTTATAACAGTGATACTGCCCAGTGTGTTTATAGCAGTGATACTGCCCAGTGTGTTTATAGCAGTGGTACTGCCCAGTGTGATTATAGCAGTGATACTGCCCAGTGTGTTTATAACAGTGATACTGCCCAGCGTGTTTTTAAGTGATACTGCCCAGCGTGTTTATAACAGTGATACTGCCCAGTGTGTTTTTAACAGTGATACTGCCCAGTGTGTTTATAACAGTGATACTGCCCAGTGTGTTTATAACAGTGATACTGCCCAGTGTGTTTTTAAGTGATACTGCCCAGTGTGTTTTTAAGTGATACTGCCCAGCGTGTTTATAACAGTGATACTGCCCAGTGTGTTTATAACAGTGATACTGCCCAGTGTGTTTTTAAGTGATACTGCCCAGTGTGTTTATAACAGTGATACTGCACAGTGTGTTTTTAAGTGATACTGCCCAGCGTGTTTATAACAGTGATACTGCCCAGTGTGTTTATAACAGTGATACTGCCCAGTGTGTTTTTAAGTGATACTGCCCAGCGTGTTTATAACAGTGGTACTGCCCAGTGTGTTTATAGCAGTGGTACTGCCCAGCGTGTTTATAACAGTGTGTTTATAACAGTGGTACTGCCCAGCGTGTTTATAACAGTGATACTGCCCAGCGTGTTTATACCGGTGAGACTCTCCCTGTTTTATAGAGGTGAGACTCTCCCTGTGTGTTTTTTATAGAGGTGAGACTCTCCCTGTGTGTTTTTTATAGAGGTGAGACTCTCCCTGTGTGTTTTTTATAGAGGTGAGACTCTCCCTGTGTGTTTTTTATAGAGGTGAGACTCTCCCTGTGTGTTTTTTATAGGTGAGACTCCCTGTGTTTTTTTTATAGAGGTGAGACTCCCTGTGTTTTTTTTATAGAGGTGAGACTCTCCCTGTGTGTTTTATAGAGGTGAGACTCTCCCTGTGTGTTTTAGAGAGGTGAGACTCTCCCTGTGTGTTTTATAGAGGTGAGACTCTCCCTGTGTGTTTTAGAGAGGTGAGACTCTCCCTGTGTGTTTTATAGAGGTGAGATTCTCCCTGTGTGTTTTATAGAGGTGAGACTCTCCCTGTGTGTTTTATAGAGGTGAGACTCTCCCTGTGTGTTTTATAGAGGTGAGACTCTCCCTGTGTGTTTTATAGAGGTGAGACTCTCCCTGTGTGTTTTATACTCTGAAACCATTGAAAGCCAGTTGAAGGCCCACCACTCTGAAACCATTGAAAGCCAGTTGAAGGCCCACCACTCTGAAACCATTGAAAGCCAGTTGAAGGCCCACCACTCTGAAACCATTGAAAGCCAGTTGAAGGCCCACCACTCTGAAACCATTGAAAGCCAATTGAAGGCCCACCACTCTGAAACCATTGAAAGCCAGTTGAAGGCCCACCACTCTGAAACCATTGAAAGCCAGTTGAAGGCACACCACTCTGAAACCATTGAAAGCCAGTTGAAGGCCCACCACTCTGAAACCATTGAAAGCCAGTTGAAGGCCCACCACTCTGAAACCATTGAAAGCCAGTTGAAGGCCCACCACTCTGAAACCATTGAAAGCCAGTTGAAGGCCCACCACTCTGAAACCATTGAAAGCCAGTTGAAGGCCCACCACTCTGAAACCATTGAAAGCCAGTTGAAGGCCCACCACTCTGAAACCATTGAAAGCCAGTTGAAGGCCCACCACTCTGAAACCATTGAAAGCCAGTTGAAGGCCCACCACTCTGAAACCATTGAAAGCCAGTTGAAGGCCCACCACTCTGAAACCATTGAAAGCCAGTTGATGGCCCACCACCCTGAAACCATTGAAAGCCAGTTGAAGGCCCACCACTCTGAAACCAGGAGGCAAAGTGTGTTGAATCTTTGCATCCAAATTTGTCCTCCCTTTTTATTAAACCAGATGGGTCTAATCTCCAGTCAACATCTAGAATTACCACTGCTGGTCTGATGGTGCTGCTAATATCAGTCACAGTCTACGATCAGTCACAGTCTACGATCAGGCAGCCAGTCACAGTCAGTCAGTCACAGTCTGTCAGCCAGACAGTCCAGTATCAGTCAGTATATCGGTCAGTCTATCAGTCAGTCTATCAGTCAGTCTATCAGTCAGTCTATCAGTCAGTCTATCAGTCAGTCTATCAGTCAGTCTATCAGTCAGTCTATCAGTCAGTCAGTCAGTCACAGACAGACTGATAGATACTGGACTATCAGTCAGTCAGTCACAGAGCTACTGCATATTGTTCCTGCTGCTCTGAGGTCAAACCCTTCTGAATGACCATGTTCAGGAAGCCCAGGTCCCTTCCCTGGCATTAAAACCGTCTGAATAAACTGACCCGGTCTCTGTTTAGTCAGTGGGCTCCCTGTCCTCCAGACCCTACAGTACTGTTGTTACTCTGACCGTGGCTCAGCTGGCACACGTTCATCAGGGCACAACGTTTTGAAACCACTCCACTTTAAAACAAAACAAGCTCTTCTCATTGGACGATGTCCTCTTAGTCCCTCCGGCCTGTTTTGAGTCTTGTTTTCATTGCGTTTTATTGCCTTATGAACACAACCCTGCCCTGTGTGTTGGACTGTGGCTCATTGATGGGTTAGTGGGGTAGTCTGGTTACACTGCCCCGGTGACAGCAGGGAAAGCCTACCTCCCACTGTTGACTCAGTCACTTCCCAGCAGCAGGACCCCACTCTGTAGCTTGCATCCCAATTGGCTCCCTATTCCCTAGTTAGTGCACTAATTTTGACCAAGGCTGATAGGTCTCTGGCCAAAAGTAGTGCACTTATATAGGGAATAGGGAGCCATTTGGGATGCAGGCAATGGCCCCTGGAATGTGTCCTGTTTAAACTTCCTGACTGTGGTGGTGCTGTGTGTGGATGGTGCTGGGTGGCTTAGAGCTCTCCTACCCCAGCACGACGGGCCCCGACAGGATACATCGGGTTAGGGCCAGGCCTGTTTTCTTTCATCAGTAACTAGGGGCCAGGCCTGTTTTCTTTCATCAGTAACTAGGGCCGGGCTTCTTTTCTTTCATCAGTAACTAGGGCCGGGCTTCTTTTCTTTCATCAGTAACTAGGGGCCGGGCTTCTTTTCTTTCATCAGTAACTAGGGGCCGGGCTTCTTTTCTTTCATCAGTAACTAGGGGCCGGGCTTCTTTTCTTTCATCAGTAACTAGGGGCCGGGCTTCTTTTCTTTCATCAGTAACTAGGGCCGGGCTTCTTTTCTTTCATCAGTAACTAGGGGCCGGGCTTCTTTTCTTTCATCAGTAACTAGGGGCCGGGCTTCTTTTCTTTCATCAGTAACTAAGGCCGGGCTTCTTTTCTTTCATCAGTAACTAAGGCCGGGCTTCTTTTCTTTCATCAGTAACTAGGGGCCAGGCTTCTTTTCTTTCATCAGTAACTAGGGGCCAGGCTTCTTTTCTTTCATCAGTAACTAGGGGCCAGGCTTCTTTTCTTTCATCAGTAACTAGGGGCCGGGCTTCTTTTCTTTCATCAGTAACTAGGGGCCAGGCTTCTTTTCTTTCATCAGTAACTAGGGGCCGGGCTTCTTTTCTTTCATCAGTAACTAAGGCCGGGCTTCTTTTCTTTCATCAGTAACTAGGGGCCGGGCTTCTTTTCTTTCATCAGTAACTAGGGGCCGGGCTTCTTTTCTTTCATCAGTAACTAGGGGCCGGGCTTCTTTTCTTTCATCAGTAACTAGGGGCCGGGCTTCTTTTCTTTCATCAGTAACTAGGGGCCGGGCTTCTTTTCTTTCATCAGTAACTAGGGGCCGGTCTTCTTTTCTTTCATCAGTAACTAGGGCCGGGCTTCTTTTCTTTCATCAGTAACTAGGGGCCGGGCTTCTTTTCTTTCATCAGTAACTAGGGCCGGGCTTCTTTTCTTTCATCAGTAACTAGGGGCCGGGCTTCTTTTCTTTCATCAGTAACTAGGGGCCGGGCTTCTTTTCTTTCATCAGTAACTAGGGCCGGGCTTCTTTTCTTTCATCAGTAACTAGGGGCCGGGCTTCTTTTCTTTCATCAGTAACTAGGGGCCGGGCTTCTTTTCTTTCATCAGTAACTAGGGGCCGGGCTTCTTTTCTTTCATCAGTAACTAGGGGCCGGGCTTCTTTTCTTTCATCAGTAACTAGGGGCCGGGCTTCTTTTCTTTCATCAGTAACTAGGGGCCGGGCTTCTTTTCTTTCATCAGTAACTAGGGGCCGGGCTTCTTTTCTTTCATCAGTAACTAGGGGCCGGGCTTCTTTTCTTTCATCAGTAACTAGGGGCCGGGTCTGTTTTCTTTCATCAGTAACTAGGGGCCGGGCTTCTTTTCTTTCATCAGTAACTAGGGGCCGGGCTTCTTTTCTTTCATCAGTAACTAGGGGCCGGGCTTCTTTTCTTTCATCAGTAACTAGGGGCCAGGCCTGTTTTCTTTCATCAGTAACTAGGGGCCGGGTCTGTTTTCTTTCATCAGTAACTAGGGGCCGGGCTTCTTTTCTTTCATCAGTAACTAGGGGCGGGCTTCTTTTCTCTCATCAGTAACTAAGGCCGGGCTTCTTTTCTTTCATCAGTAACTAGGGGCCGGGTCTGTTTTCTTTCATCAGTAACTAGGGGCCGGGCTTCTTTTCTTTCATCAGTAACTAGGGGCCGGGCTTCTTTTCTTTCATCAGTAACTAAGGCCGGGCTTCTTTTCTTTCATCAGTAACTAGGGGCCGGGTCTGTTTTCTTTCATCAGTAACTAGGGGCCGGGCTTCTTTTCTTTCATCAGTAACTAGGGGCCGGGCTTCTTTTCTTTCATCAGTAACTAGGGGCCGGGCTTCTTTTCTTTCATCAGTAACTAGGGGCCGGGCTTCTTTTCTTTCATCAGTAACTAGGGGCCGGGCTTCTTTTCTTTCATCAGTAACTAGGGGCCGGGCTTCTTTTCTTTCATCAGTAACTAGGGGCCGGGCTTCTTTTCTCTCATCAGTAACTAAGGCCGGGCTTCTTTTCTTTCATCAGTAACTAGGGGCCGGGTCTGTTTTCTTTCATCAGTAACTAGGGGCCGGGCTTCTTTTCTTTCATCAGTAACTAGGGGCCGGGCTTCTTTTCTTTCATCAGTAACTAGGGGCCGGGCTTCTTTTCTTTCATCAGTAACTAGGGGCCGGGCTTCTTTTCTTTCATCAGTAACTAGGGGCCGGGCTTCTTTTCTTTCATCAGTAACTAAGGCCGGGCTTCTTTTCTTTCATCAGTAACTAGGGGCCGGGTCTGTTTTATTTCATCAGTAACTAGGGGCCGGGCTTCTTTTCTTTCATCAGTAACTAAGGCCGGGCTTCTTTTCTTTCATCAGTAACTAGGGGCCGGGTCTGTTTTATTTCATCAGTAACTAGGGGCCAGGCTTCTTTTCTTTCATCAGTAACTAGGGCCGGGCTTCTTTTCTTTCATCAGTAACTAGGGGCCGGGCTTCTTTTCTTTCATCAGTAACTAGGGGCCGGGCTTCTTTTCTTTCATCAGTAACTAGGGGCCAGGCTTCTTTTCTTTCATCAGTAACTAGGGGCCGGGCTTCTTTTCTTTCATCAGTAACTAGGGGCCGGGCTTCTTTTCTTTCATCAGTAACTAGGGGCCGGGCTTCTTTTCTTTCATCAGTAACTAGGGGCCAGGCTTCTTTTCTTTCATCAGTAACTAGGGGCCGGGCTTCTTTTCTTTCATCAGTAACTAAGGCCGGGCTTCTTTTCTTTCATCAGTAACTAGGGGCCGGGCTTCTTTTCTTTCATCAGTAACTAGGGGCCGGGCTTCTTTTCTTTCATCAGTAACTAGGGCCGGGCCGGGCTTCTTTTCTTTCATCAGTAACTAGGGGCCGGGCTTCTTTTCTTTCATCAGTAACTAGGGGCCGGGCTTCTTTTCTTTCATCAGTAACTAGGGGCCGGGCTTCTTTTCTTTCATCAGTAACTAGGGGCCGGGCTTCTTTTCTTTCATCAGTAACTAGGGGCCAGGCTAATTTTCTTTCATCAGTAACTAGGGGCCAGGCTTCTTTTCTTTCATCAGTAACTAGGGCCGGGCTTCTTTTCTTTCATCAGTAACTAGGGCCGGGCTTCTTTTCTTTCATCAGTAACTAGGGGCCGGGCTTCTTTTCTTTCATCAGTAACTAGGGGCCGGGCTTCTTTTCTTTCATCAGTAACTAAGGCCGGGCTTCTTTTCTTTCATCAGTAACTAGGGGCCGGGCTTCTTTTCTTTCATCAGTAACTAGGGGCCGGGCTTCTTTTCTTTCATCAGTAACTAAGGCCGGGCTTCTTTTCTTTCATCAGTAACTAAGGCCAGTCTTCTTTTCTTTCATCAGTAACTAGGGGCCGGGCTTCTTTTCTTTCATCAGTAACTAAGGCCAGTCTTCTTTTCTTTCATCAGTAACTAAGGCCGGGCTTCTTTTCTTTCATCAGTAACTAAGGCCAGTCTTCTTTTCTTTCATCAGTAACTAGGGGCCAGGCTTCTTTTCTTTCATCAGTAACTAGGGGCCAGGCTTCTTTTCTTTCATCAGTAACTAGGGGGCGGGCTTCTTTTCTTTCATCAGTAACTAGGGCCGGGCTTCTTTTCTTTCATCAGTAACTAGGGGCCAGGCTTCTTTTCTTTCATCAGTAACTAGGGGCCGGGCTTCTTTTCTTTCATCAGTAACTAGGGGCCGGGCTTCTTTTCTTTCATCAGTAACTAAGGCCGGGCTTCTTTTCTTTCATCAGTAACTAGGGGCCGGGCTTCTTTTCTTTCATCAGTAACTAGGGGCCGGGCTTCTTTTCTTTCATGTGTAACTAGGGCCGGGCTTCTTTTCTTTCATCAGTAACTAGGGGCCGGGCTTCTTTTCTTTCATCAGTAACTAGGGGCCGGGCTTCTTTTCTTTCATCAGTAACTAGGGGCCGGGCTTCTTTTCTTTCATCAGTAACTAAGGCCGGGCTTCTTTTCTCTCATCAGTAACTAGGGGCCGGGCTTCTTTTCTTTCATCAGTAACTAGGGGCCGGGCTTCTTTTCTTTCATCAGTAACTAGGGCCGGGTCTGTTTTCTTTCATCAGTAACTAGGGGCCGGGCTTCTTTTCTTTCATCAGTAACTAGGGGCCGGGCTTCTTTTCTTTCATCAGTAACTAGGGGCCGGGCTTCTTTTCTTTCATCAGTAACTAGGGGCCGGGCTTCTTTTCTTTCATCAGTAACTAGGGGCCGGGCTTCTTTTCTTTCATCAGTAACTAGGGGCCGGGCTTCTTTTCTTTCATCAGTAACTAGGGGCCGGGCTTCTTTTCTTTCATCAGTAACTAGGGGCCGGGCTTCTTTTCTTTCATCAGTAACTAGGGGCCGGGCTTCTTTTCTTTCATCAGTAACTAGGGGCCGGGCTTCTTTTCTTTCATCAGTAACTAGGGGCCGGGCTTCTTCTCTTTCATCAGTAACTAGGGGCCGGGCTTCTTTTCTTTCATCAGTAACTAGGGGCCGGGCTTCTTTTCTTTCATCAGTAACTAGGGGCCGGGTCTGTTTTCTTTCATCAGTAACTAGGGGCCGGGCTTCTTTTCTTTCATCAGTAACTAGGGGCCGGGCCTGTTTACTTTCATCAGTAACTAGGGGCCGGGCTTCTTTTCTTTCATCAGTAACTAGGGGCCGGGCTTCTTTTCTTTCATCAGTAACTAGGGGCCGGGCTTCTTTTCTTTCATCAGTAACTAGGGGCCGGGCTTCTTTTCTTTCATCAGTAACTAGGGGCCGGGCTTCTTTTCTTTCATCAGTAACTAGGGGCCGGGCTTCTTTTCTTTCATCAGTAACTAGGGGCCGGGCTTCTTTTCTTTCATCAGTAACTAGGGGCCGGGCTTCTTTTCTTTCATCAGTAACTAGGGGCCGGGCTTCTTTTCTTTCATCAGTAACTAGGGCCGGGCTTCTTTTCTTTCATCAGTAACTAGGGGCCGGGCTTCTTTTCTTTCATCAGTAACTAGGGCCGGGCTTCTTTTCTTTCATCAGTAACTAGGGGCCGGGCTTCTTTTCTTTCATCAGTAACTAGGGCCGGGCTTCTTTTCTTTCATCAGTAACTAGGGCCGGGCTTCTTTTCTTTCATCAGTAACTAGGGGCCGGGCTTCTTTTCTTTCATCAGTAACTAGGGGCCGGGCTTCTTTTCTTTCATCAGTAACTAGGGGCCGGGCTTCTTTTCTTTCATCAGTAACTAGGGCCGGGCTTCTTTTCTTTCATCAGTAACTAGGGGCCGGGCTTCTTTTCTTTCATCAGTAACTAGGGCCGGGCTTCTTTTCTTTCATCAGTAACTAGGGCCGGGCTTCTTTTCTTTCATCAGTAACTAGGGCCGGGCTTCTTTTCTTTCATCAGTAACTAGGGCCGGGCTTCTTTTCTTTCATCAGTAACTAAGGCCGGGCCTGTTTTCTTTCATCAGTAACTAGGGGCCGGGCTTCTTTTCTTTCATCAGTAACTAAGGCCAGGCTTCTTTTCTTTCATCAGTAACTAGGGGCCGGGCTTCTTTTCTTTCATCAGTAACTAGGGGCCGGGCTTCTTTTCTTTCATCAGTAACTAGGGGTCGGGCTTCTTTTCTTTCATCAGTAACTAGGGGCCGGGCTTCTTTTCTTTCATCAGTAACTAGGGGCCGGGCTTCTTTTCTTTCATCAGTAACTAGGGGCCGGGCTTCTTTTCTTTCATCAGTAACTAGGGGTCGGGCTTCTTTTCTTTCATCAGTAACTAGGGGCCGGGCTTCTTTTCTTTCATCAGTAACTAGGGGCCGGGCTTCTTTTCTTTCATCAGTAACTAGGGCCGGGCTTCTTTTCTTTCATCAGTAACTAGGGGCCGGGCTTCTTTTCTTTCATCAGTAACTAGGGGCCGGGCTTCTTTTCTTTCATCAGTAACTAAGGCCGGGCTTCTTTTCTTTCATCAGTAACTAAGGGCCGGGCTTCTTTTCTTTCATCAGTAACTAGGGGCCGGGCTTCTTTTCTTTCATCAGTAACTAAGGCCGGGCTTCTTTTCTTTCATCAGTAACTAAGGGCCGGGCTTCTTTTCTTTCATCAGTAACTAGGGGCCGGGCTTCTTTTCTTTCATCAGTAACTAGGGGCCGGGCTTCTTTTCTTTCATCAGTAACTAGGGGCCGGGCTTCTTTTCTTTCATCAGTAACTAGGGGCCGGGCTTCTTTTCTTTCATCAGTAACTAGGGGCCGGGCTTCTTTTCTTTCATCAGTAACTAGGGGCCGGGCTTCTTTTCTTTCATCAGTAACTAGGGGCCGGGCTTCTTTTCTTTCATCAGTAACTAGGGGCCGGGCTTCTTTTCTTTCATCAGTAACTAGGGGCCGGGCTTCTTTTCTTTCATCAGTAACTAGGGGCCGGGCTTCTTTTCTTTCATCAGTAACTAGGGGCCGGGCTTCTTTTCTTTCATCAGTAACTAGGGGCCGGGCTTCTTTTCTTTCATCAGTAACTAGGGGCCGGGCTTCTTTTCTTTCATCAGTAACTAGGGGCCGGGCTTCTTTTCTTTCATCAGTAACTAGGGGCCGGGCTTCTTTTCTTTCATCAGTAACTAGGGGCCGGGCTTCTTTTCTTTCATCAGTAACTAGGGGCCGGGCTTCTTTTCTTTCATCAGTAACTAGGGGCCGGGCTTCTTTTCTTTCATCAGTAACTAGGGGCCGGGCTTCTTTTCTTTCATCAGTAACTAGGGGCCGGGCTTCTTTTCTTTCATCAGTAACTAGGGGCCGGGCTTCTTTTCTTTCATCAGTAACTAGGGGCCGGGCTTCTTTTCTTTCATCAGTAACTAGGGGCCGGGCTTCTTTTCTTTCATCAGTAACTAGGGGCCGGGCTTCTTTTCTTTCATCAGTAACTAGGGGCCGGGCTTCTTTTCTTTCATCAGTAACTAGGGGCCGGGCTTCTTTTCTTTCATCAGTAACTAGGGGCCGGGCTTCTTTTCTTTCATCAGTAACTAGGGGCCGGGCTTCTTTTCTTTCATCAGTAACTAGGGGCCAGGCTTCTTTTCTTTCATCAGTAACTAGGGGCCAGGCTTCTTTTCTTTCATCAGTAACTAGGGGCCGGGCTTCTTTTCTTTCATCAGTAACTAGGGGCCGGGCTTCTTTTCTTTCATCAGTAACTAGGGGCCGGGCTTCTTTTCTTTCATCAGTAACTAGGGGCCGGGCTTCTTTTCTTTCATCAGTAACTAGGGGCCGGGCTTCTTTTCTTTCATCAGTAACTAGGGGCCGGGCTTCTTTTCTTTCATCAGTAACTAGGGGCCGGGCTTCTTTTCTTTCATCAGTAACTAGGGGCCGGGCTTCTTTTCTTTCATCAGTAACTAGGGGCCGGGCTTCTTTTCTTTCATCAGTAACTAGGGGCCGGGCTTCTTTTCTTTCATCAGTAACTAGGGGCCGGGCTTCTTTTCTTTCATCAGTAACTAGGGGCCGGGCTTCTTTTCTTTCATCAGTAACTAGGGGCCGGGCTTCTTTTCTTTCATCAGTAACTAGGGGCCGGGCTTCTTTTCTTTCATCAGTAACTAGGGGCCGGGCTTCTTTTCTTTCATCAGTAACTAGGGGCCGGGCTTCTTTTCTTTCATCAGTAACTAGGGGCCGGGCTTCTTTTCTTTCATCAGTAACTAGGGGCCGGGCTTCTTTTCTTTCATCAGTAACTAGGGGCCGGGCTTCTTTTCTTTCATCAGTAACTAGGGGCCGGGCTTCTTTTCTTTCATCAGTAACTAGGGGCCGGGCTTCTTTTCTTTCATCAGTAACTAGGGCCGGGCTTCTTTTCTTTCATCAGTAACTAGGGGCCGGGCTTCTTTTCTTTCATCAGTAACTAGGGCCGGGCTTCTTTTCTTTCATCAGTAACTAGGGGCCGGGCTTCTTTTCTTTCATCAGTAACTAGGGGCCGGGCTTCTTTTCTTTCATCAGTAACTAGGCGGCCGGGCTTCTTTTCTTTCATCAGTAACTAGGGGCCGGGCTTCTTTTCTTTCATCAGTAACTAGGGCCGGCTTCTTTTCTTTCATCAGTAACTAGGGGCCGGGCTTCTTTTCTTTCATCAGTAACTAGGGGCCGGGCTTCTTTTCTTTCATCAGTAACTAGGGCCGGGCTTCTTTTCTTTCATCAGTAACTAGGGGCCGGGCTTCTTTTCTTTCATCAGTAACTAGGGGCCGGGCTTCTTTTCTTTCATCAGTAACTAGGGGCCGGGCTTCTTTTCTTTCATCAGTAACTAGGGGCCGGGCTTCTTTTCTTTCATCAGTAACTAGGGGCCGGGTCTGTTTTCTTTCATCAGTAACTAGGGGCCAGGGCTTCTTTTCTTTCATCAGTAACTAGGGGCCGGGCTTCTTTTCTTTCATCAGTAACTAGGGGCCGGGCTTCTTTTCTTTCATCAGTAACTAGGGCCGGGTCTGTTTTCTTTCATCAGTAACTAGGGGCCGGGTCTGTTTTCTTTCATCAGTAACTAGGGGCCGGGCTTCTTTTCTTTCATCAGTAACTAGGGCCGGGTCTGTTTTCTTTCATCAGTAACTAGGGGCCGGTCTTCTTTTCTTTCATCAGTAACTAGGGGCCGGGCTTCTTTTCTTTCATCAGTAACTAGGGGCCGGGCCTGTTTTCTTTCATCAGTAACTAGGGGCCGGGCTTCTTTTCTTTCATCAGTAACTAGGGGCCAGGCTTCTTTTCTTTCATCAGTAACTAGGGGCCGGGCTTCTTTTCTTTCATCAGTAACTAGGGCCGGGTCTGTTTTCTTTCATCAGTAACTAGGGGCCGGTCTTCTTTTCTTTCATCAGTAACTAGGGGCCGGGCTTCTTTTCTTTCATCAGTAACTAGGGGCCGGGCTTCTTTTCTTTCATCAGTAACTAGGGCCGGGTCTGTTTTCTTTCATCAGTAACTAGGGGCCGGGTCTGTTTTCTTTCATCAGTAACTAGGGGCCGGGCTTCTTTTCTTTCATCAGTAACTAGGGCCGGGTCTGTTTTCTTTCATCAGTAACTAGGGGCCGGTCTTCTTTTCTTTCATCAGTAACTAGGGGCCGGGCTTCTTTTCTTTCATCAGTAACTAGGGGCCGGGCCTGTTTTCTTTCATCAGTAACTAGGGGCCGGGCTTCTTTTCTTTCATCAGTAACTAGGGGCCAGGCTTCTTTTCTTTCATCAGTAACTAGGGGCCGGGCTTCTTTTCTTTCATCAGTAACTAGGGGCCGGGCTTCTTTTCTTTCATCAGTAACTAGGGGCCGGGCTTCTTTTCTTTCATCAGTAACTAGGGGCCGGGCTTCTTTTCTTTCATCAGTAACTAGGGGTCGGGCTTCTTTTCTTTCATCAGTAACTAGGGGCCAGGCCTGTTTTCTTTCATCAGTAACTAGGGGCCGGGCTTCTTTTCTCTCATCAGTAACTAGGGGCCGGGCTTCTTTTCTTTCATCAGTAACTAAGGCCGGGCTTCTTTTCTTTCATCAGTAACTAGGGGCCGGGCTTCTTTTCTTTCATCAGTAACTAAGGCCGGGCTTCTTTTCTTTCATCTGTAACTAGGGGCGGGCTTCTTTTCTTTCATCAGTAACTAAGGCCGGGCTTCTTTTCTTTCATCAGTAACTAAGGCCGGGCTTCTTTTCTTTCATCAGTAACTAGGGGCCGGGCTTCTTTTCTTTCATCAGTAACTAGGGGCCGGGCTTCTTTTCTTTCATCAGTAACTAGGGGCCGGGCTTCTTTTCTTTCATCAGTAACTAGGGGCCGGGCTTCTTTTCTTTCATCAGTAACTAGGGGCCGGGCTTCTTTTCTTTCATCAGTAACTAGGGGCCGGGCTTCTTTTCTTTCATCAGTAACTAGGGCCGGGCTTCTTTTCTTTCATCAGTAACTAGGGCCGGGCTTCTTTTCTTTCATCAGTAACTAGGGGCCGGGCTTCTTTTCTTTCATCAGTAACTAGGGCCGGGCTTCTTTTCTTTCATCAGTAACTAGGGGCCGGGCTTCTTTTCTTTCATCAGTAACTAGGGGCCGGGCTTCTTTTCTTTCATCAGTAACTAGGGCCGGGCTTCTTTTCTTTCATCAGTAACTAGGGCCGGGCTTCTTTTCTTTCATCAGTAACTAGGGCCGGGCTTCTTTTCTTTCATCAGTAACTAGGGGCCGGGCTTCTTTTCTTTCATCAGTAACTAGGGGCCGGGCTTCTTTTCTTTCATCAGTAACTAGGGCCGTGCTTCTTTTCTTTCATCAGTAACTAGGGGCCGGGCTTCTTTTCTTTCATCAGTAACTAGGGGCCAGGCTTCTTTTCTTTCATCAGTAACTAGGGGCCGGGCTTCTTTTCTTTCATCAGTAACTAGGGGCCGGGCTTCTTTTCTTTCATCAGTAACTAGGGGCCGGGCTTCTTTTCTTTCATCAGTAACTAGGGGCCGGGTCTGTTTTCTTTCATCAGTAACTAGGGGCCGGGCTTCTTTTCTTTCATCAGTAACTAGGGGCCGGGCTTCTTTTCTTTCATCAGTAACTAGGGGCCGGGCTTCTTTTCTTTCATCAGTAACTAGGGGCCGGGCTTCTTTTCTTTCATCAGTAACTAGGGGCCGGGTCTGTTTTCTTGCATCAGTAACTAGGGGCCAGGCTTCTTTTCTTTCATCAGTAACTAGGGCCGGGCTTCTTTTCTTTCATCAGTAACTAGGGGCCGGGCTTCTTTTCTTTCATCAGTAACTAGGGGCCGGGCTTCTTTTCTTTCATCAGTAACTAGGGGCCGGGCTTCTTTTCTTTCATCAGTAACTAAGGCCGGGCTTCTTTTCTTTCATCAGTAACTAGGGGCCGGGCTTCTTTTCTTTCATCAGTAACTAAGGCCGGGCTTCTTTTCTTTCATCAGTAACTAGGGGCCGGGCTTCTTTTCTTTCATCAGTAACTAGGGCCGGGCTTCTTTTCTTTCATCAGTAACTAGGGGCCGGGCTTCTTTTCTTTCATCAGTAACTAGGGGCCGGGCTTCTTTTCTTTCATCAGTAACTAGGGGCCGGGCCTGTTTTCTTTCATCAGTAACTAGGGGCCGGGTCTGTTTTCTTTCATCAGTAACTAGGGGCCGGGCTTCTTTTCTTTCATCAGTAACTAGGGCCGGGTCTGTTTTCTTTCATCAGTAACTAGGGGCCGGTCTTCTTTTCTTTCATCAGTAACTAGGGGCCGGGCTTCTTTTCTTTCATCAGTAACTAGGGGCCGGGCCTGTTTTCTTTCATCAGTAACTAGGGGCCGGGCTTCTTTTCTTTCATCAGTAACTAGGGGCCGGGCCTGTTTTCTTTCATCAGTAACTAGGGGCCGGGCTTCTTTTCTTTCATCAGTAACTAGGGGCCGGGCTTCTTTTCTTTCATCAGTAACTAGGGGCCGGGCTTCTTTTCTTTCATCAGTAACTAAGGCCGGGCTTCTTTTCTTTCATCAGTAACTAGGGGCCGGGCTTCTTTTCTTTCATCAGTAACTAAGGCCGGGCTTCTTTTCTTTCATCAGTAACTAGGGGCCGGGCTTCTTTTCTTTCATCAGTAACTAGGGCCGGGCTTCTTTTCTTTCATCAGTAACTAGGGGCCGGGCTTCTTTTCTTTCATCAGTAACTAGGGCCGGGTCTGTTTTCTTTCATCAGTAACTAGGGGCCGGGTCTGTTTTCTTTCATCAGTAACTAGGGGCCGGGCTTCTTTTCTTTCATCAGTAACTAGGGCCGGGTCTGTTTTCTTTCATCAGTAACTAGGGGCCGGTCTTCTTTTCTTTCATCAGTAACTAGGGGCCGGGCTTCTTTTCTTTCATCAGTAACTAGGGGCCGGGCCTGTTTTCTTTCATCAGTAACTAGGGGCCGGGCTTCTTTTCTTTCATCAGTAACTAGGGGCCGGGCCTGTTTTCTTTCATCAGTAACTAGGGGCCGGGCTTCTTTTCTTTCATCAGTAACTAGGGGCCAGGCTTCTTTTCTTTCATCAGTAACTAGGGGCCGGGCTTCTTTTCTTTCATCAGTAACTAGGGGCCGGGCTTCTTTTCTTTCATCAGTAACTAGGGGCCGGGCTTCTTTTCTTTCATCAGTAACTAGGGGCCGGGCTTCTTTTCTTTCATCAGTAACTAGGGGTCGGGCTTCTTTTCTTTCATCAGTAACTAGGGGCCAGGCCTGTTTTCTTTCATCAGTAACTAGGGGCCGGGCTTCTTTTCTCTCATCAGTAACTAGGGGCCGGGCTTCTTTTCTTTCATCAGTAACTAAGGCCGGGCTTCTTTTCTTTCATCAGTAACTAGGGGCCGGGCTTCTTTTCTTTCATCAGTAACTAAGGCCGGGCTTCTTTTCTTTCATCAGTAACTAGGGGCGGGCTTCTTTTCTTTCATCAGTAACTAAGGCCGGGCTTCTTTTCTTTCATCAGTAACTAAGGCCGGGCTTCTTTTCTTTCATCAGTAACTAGGGGCCGGGCTTCTTTTCTTTCATCAGTAACTAGGGGCCGGGCTTCTTTTCTTTCATCAGTAACTAGGGGCCGGGCTTCTTTTCTTTCATCAGTAACTAGGGGCCGGGCTTCTTTTCTTTCATCAGTAACTAGGGGCCGGGCTTCTTTTCTTTCATCAGTAACTAGGGGCCGGGCTTCTTTTCTTTCATCAGTAACTAGGGCCGGGCTTCTTTTCTTTCATCAGTAACTAGGGCCGGGCTTCTTTTCTTTCATCAGTAACTAGGGGCCGGGCTTCTTTTCTTTCATCAGTAACTAGGGCCGGGCTTCTTTTCTTTCATCAGTAACTAGGGGCCGGGCTTCTTTTCTTTCATCAGTAACTAGGGGCCGGGCTTCTTTTCTTTCATCAGTAACTAGGGCCGGGCTTCTTTTCTTTCATCAGTAACTAGGGCCGGGCTTCTTTTCTTTCATCAGTAACTAGGGCCGGGCTTCTTTTCTTTCATCAGTAACTAGGGGCCGGGCTTCTTTTCTTTCATCAGTAACTAGGGCCGTGCTTCTTTTCTTTCATCAGTAACTAGGGGCCGGGCTTCTTTTCTTTCATCAGTAACTAGGGGCCAGGCTTCTTTTCTTTCATCAGTAACTAGGGGCCGGGCTTCTTTTCTTTCATCAGTAACTAGGGGCCGGGCTTCTTTTCTTTCATCAGTAACTAGGGGCCGGGCTTCTTTTCTTTCATCAGTAACTAGGGGCCGGGTCTGTTTTCTTTCATCAGTAACTAGGGGCCGGGCTTCTTTTCTTTCATCAGTAACTAGGGGCCGGGCTTCTTTTCTTTCATCAGTAACTAGGGGCCGGGCTTCTTTTCTTTCATCAGTAACTAGGGGCCGGGCTTCTTTTCTTTCATCAGTAACTAGGGGCCGGGCTTCTTTTCTTTCATCAGTAACTAGGGGCCGGGTCTGTTTTCTTTCATCAGTAACTAGGGGCCAGGCTTCTTTTCTTTCATCAGTAACTAGGGCCGGGCTTCTTTTCTTTCATCAGTAACTAGGGGCCGGGCTTCTTTTCTTTCATCAGTAACTAGGGGCCGGGCTTCTTTTCTTTCATCAGTAACTAAGGCCGGGCTTCTTTTCTTTCATCAGTAACTAGGGGCCGGGCTTCTTTTCTTTCATCAGTAACTAAGGCCGGGCTTCTTTTCTTTCATCAGTAACTAGGGGCCGGGCTTCTTTTCTTTCATCAGTAACTAGGGCCGGGCTTCTTTTCTTTCATCAGTAACTAGGGGCCGGGCTTCTTTTCTTTCATCAGTAACTAGGGCCGGGTCTGTTTTCTTTCATCAGTAACTAGGGGCCGGGTCTGTTTTCTTTCATCAGTAACTAGGGGCCGGGCTTCTTTTCTTTCATCAGTAACTAGGGCCGGGTCTGTTTTCTTTCATCAGTAACTAGGGGCCGGTCTTCTTTTCTTTCATCAGTAACTAGGGGCCGGGCTTCTTTTCTTTCATCAGTAACTAGGGGCCGGGCCTGTTTTCTTTCATCAGTAACTAGGGGCCGGGCTTCTTTTCTTTCATCAGTAACTAGGGGCCAGGCTTCTTTTCTTTCATCAGTAACTAGGGGCCGGGCTTCTTTTCTTTCATCAGTAACTAGGGGCCGGGCTTCTTTTCTTTCATCAGTAACTAGGGCCGGGCCTGTTTTCTTTCATCAGTAACTAGGGGCCGGGCTTCTTTTCTTTCATCAGTAACTAGGGCCGGGCTTCTTTTCTTTCATCAGTAACTAGGGGCCGGGCTTCTTTTCTTTCATCAGTAACTAGGGGCGGGCCGGGCTTCTTTTCTTTCATCAGTAACTAGGGGCCGGGCTTCTTTTCTTTCATCAGTAACTAGGGGCCGGGCTTCTTTTCTTTCATCAGTAACTAGGGGCCGGGCTTCTTTTCTTTCATCAGTAACTAGGGGCCGGGCTTCTTTTCTTTCATCAGTAACTAGGGGCCGGGCTTCTTTTCTTTCATCAGTAACTAGGGGTCGGGCTTCTTTTCTTTTCTTTCATCAGTAACTAGGGGCCAGGCCTGTTTTCTTTCATCAGTAACTAGGGGCCGGGCTTCTTTTCTCTCATCAGTAACTAGGGGCCGGGCTTCTTTTCTTTCATCAGTAACTAAGGCCGGGCTTCTTTTCTTTCATCAGTAACTAGGGGCCGGGCTTCTTTTCTTTCATCAGTAACTAAGGCCGGGCTTCTTTTCTTTCATCAGTAACTAGGGGCCGGGCTTCTTTTCTTTCATCAGTAACTAGGGGCCGGGCTTCTTTTCTTTCATCAGTAACTAAGGCCGGGCTTCTTTTCTTTCATCAGTAACTAAGGCAGGGCTTCTTTTCTTTCATCAGTAACTAGGGGCCGGGCTTCTTTTCTTTCATCAGTAACTAGGGGCCGGGCTTCTTTTCTTTCATCAGTAACTAGGGGCCGGGCTTCTTTTCTTTCATCAGTAACTAGGGGCCGGGCTTCTTTTCTTTCATCAGTAAGTAAGGCCGGGCTTCTTTTCTTTCATCAGTAACTAGGGCCGGGCTTCTTTTCTTTCATCAGTAACTAGGGGCCGGGCTTCTTTTCTTTCATCAGTAACTAGGGGCCGGGCTTCTTTTCTTTCATCAGTAACTAGGGGCCGGGCTTCTTTTCTTTCATCAGTAACTAGGGGCCGGGCTTCTTTTCTTTCATTAGTAACTAGGGGCCGGGTCTGTTTTCTTTCATCAGTAACTAGGGGCCAGGCTTCTTTTCTTTCATCAGTAACTAGGGCCGGGCTTCTTTTCTTTCATCAGTAACTAGGGGCCGGGCTTCTTTTCTTTCATCAGTAACTAGGGGCCGGGCTTCTTTTCTTTCATCAGTAACTAGGGGCCGGGCTTCTTTTCTTTCATCAGTAACTAGGGGCCGGGCTTCTTTTCTTTCATCAGTAACTAAGGCCGGGCTTCTTTTCTTTCATCAGTAACTAGGGGCCGGGCTTCTTTTCTTTCATCAGTAACTAGGGGCCGGGCTTCTTTTCTTTCATCAGTAACTAGGGCCGGGCTTCTTTTCTTTCATCAGTAACTAGGGGCCGGGCTTCTTTTCTTTCATCAGTAACTAGGGGCCGGGCTTCTTTTCTTTCATCAGTAACTAGGGGCCGGGCTTCTTTTCTTTCATCAGTAACTAGGGGCCGGGCTTCTTTTCTTTCATCAGTAACTAGGGGCCGGGCTTCTTTTCTTTCATCAGTAACTAGGGGCCGGGCTTCTTTTCTTTCATCAGTAACTAGGGGCCGGGCTTCTTTTCTTTCATCAGTAACTAGGGGCCGGGCTTCTTTTCTTTCATCAGTAACTAAGGCCGGGCTTCTTTTCTTTCATCAGTAACTAGGGCCGGGCTTCTTTTCTTTCATCAGTAACTAGGGGCCGGGCTTCTTTTCTTTCATCAGTAACTAGGGCCGGGCTTCTTTTCTTTCATCAGTAACTAAGGCCGGGCTTCTTTTCTTTCATCAGTAACTAGGGCCGGGCTTCTTTTCTTTCATCAGTAACTAGGGGCCGGGCTTCTTTTCTTTCATCAGTAACTAGGGGCCGGGCTTCTTTTCTTTCATCAGTAACTAGGGCCGGGCTTCTTTTCTTTCATCAGTAACTAAGGCCGGGCTTCTTTTCTTTCATCAGTAACTAGGGGCCGGGCTTCTTTTCTTTCATCAGTAACTAAGGCCGGGCTTCTTTTCTTTCATCAGTAACTAGGGGCCGGGCTTCTTTTCTTTCATCAGTAACTAGGGCCGGGCTTCTTTTCTTTCATCAGTAACTAGGGGCCGGGCTTCTTTTCTTTCATCAGTAACTAGGGGCCGGGCTTCTTTTCTTTCATCAGTAACTAGGGGCCGGGCTTCTTTTCTTTCATCAGTAACTAGGGGCCGGGCTTCTTTTCTTTCATCAGTAACTAGGGGCCGGGCTTCTTTTCTTTCATCAGTAACTAGGGGCCGGGCTTCTTTTCTTTCATCAGTAACTAGGGGCCGGGCTTCTTTTCTTTCATCAGTAACTAGGGGCCGGGCTTCTTTTCTTTCATCAGTAACTAGGGGCCGGGCTTCTTTTCTTTCATCAGTAACTAGGGGCCGGGCTTCTTTTCTTTCATCAGTAACTAGGGGCCGGGCTTCTTTTCTTTCATCAGTAACTAGGGGCCGGGCTTCTTTTCTTTCATCAGTAACTAAGGCCGGGCTTCTTTTCTTTCATCAGTAACTAAGGCCGGGCTTCTTTTCTTTCATCAGTAACTAAGGCCGGGCTTCTTTTCTTTCATCAGTAACTAGGGGCCAGGCTTCTTTTCTTTCATCAGTAACTAGGGGCCGGGCTTCTTTTCTTTCATCAGTAACTAGGGGCCAGGCTTCTTTTCTTTCATCAGTAACTAGGGGCCGGGCTTCTTTTCTTTCATCAGTAACTAGGGGCCAGGCTTCTTTTCTTTCATCAGTAACTAGGGGCCAGGCTTCTTTTCTTTCATCAGTAACTAGGGGCCGGGCTTCTTTTCTTTCATCAGTAACTAGGGGCCAGGCTTCTTTTCTTTCATCAGTAACTAGGGGCCAGGCTTCTTTTCTTTCATCAGTAACTAGGGGCCGGGCTTCTTTTCTTTCATCAGTAACTAGGGGCCGGGCTTCTTTTCTTTCATCAGTAACTAGGGCCGGGCTTCTTTTCTTTCATCAGTAACTAGGGCCGGGCTTCTTTTCTTTCATCAGTAACTAGGGGCCGGGCTTCTTTTCTTTCATCAGTAACTAGGGGCCGGGCTTCTTTTCTTTCATCAGTAACTAGGGGCCGGGCTTCTTTTCTTTCATCAGTAACTAGGGGCCGGGCTTCTTTTCTTTCATCAGTAACTAGGGGCCGGGCTTCTTTTCTTTCATCAGTAACTAGGGGCCGGGTCTGTTTTCTTGCATCAGTAACTAGGGGCCAGGCTTCTTTTCTTTCATCAGTAACTAGGGCCGGGCTTCTTTTCTTTCATCAGTAACTAGGGGCCGGGCTTCTTTTCTTTCATCAGTAACTAGGGGCCGGGCTTCTTTTCTTTCATCAGTAACTAGGGGCCGGGCTTCTTTTCTTTCATCAGTAACTAAGGCCGGGCTTCTTTTCTTTCATCAGTAACTAGGGGCCGGGCTTCTTTTCTTTCATCAGTAACTAAGGCCGGGCTTCTTTTCTTTCATCAGTAACTAGGGGCCGGGCTTCTTTTCTTTCATCAGTAACTAGGGCCGGGCTTCTTTTCTTTCATCAGTAACTAGGGGCCGGGCTTCTTTTCTTTCATCAGTAACTAGGGGCCGGGCTTCTTTTCTTTCATCAGTAACTAGGGGCCGGGCCTGTTTTCTTTCATCAGTAACTAGGGGCCGGGTCTGTTTTCTTTCATCAGTAACTAGGGGCCGGGCTTCTTTTCTTTCATCAGTAACTAGGGCCGGGTCTGTTTTCTTTCATCAGTAACTAGGGGCCGGTCTTCTTTTCTTTCATCAGTAACTAGGGGCCGGGCTTCTTTTCTTTCATCAGTAACTAGGGGCCGGGCCTGTTTTCTTTCATCAGTAACTAGGGGCCGGGCTTCTTTTCTTTCATCAGTAACTAGGGGCCGGGCCTGTTTTCTTTCATCAGTAACTAGGGGCCGGGCTTCTTTTCTTTCATCAGTAACTAGGGGCCGGGCTTCTTTTCTTTCATCAGTAACTAGGGGCCGGGCTTCTTTTCTTTCATCAGTAACTAAGGCCGGGCTTCTTTTCTTTCATCAGTAACTAGGGGCCGGGCTTCTTTTCTTTCATCAGTAACTAAGGCCGGGCTTCTTTTCTTTCATCAGTAACTAGGGGCCGGGCTTCTTTTCTTTCATCAGTAACTAGGGCCGGGCTTCTTTTCTTTCATCAGTAACTAGGGGCCGGGCTTCTTTTCTTTCATCAGTAACTAGGGCCGGGTCTGTTTTCTTTCATCAGTAACTAGGGGCCGGGTCTGTTTTCTTTCATCAGTAACTAGGGGCCGGGCTTCTTTTCTTTCATCAGTAACTAGGGCCGGGTCTGTTTTCTTTCATCAGTAACTAGGGGCCGGTCTTCTTTTCTTTCATCAGTAACTAGGGGCCGGGCTTCTTTTCTTTCATCAGTAACTAGGGGCCGGGCCTGTTTTCTTTCATCAGTAACTAGGGGCCGGGCTTCTTTTCTTTCATCAGTAACTAGGGGCCGGGCCTGTTTTCTTTCATCAGTAACTAGGGGCCGGGCTTCTTTTCTTTCATCAGTAACTAGGGGCCAGGCTTCTTTTCTTTCATCAGTAACTAGGGGCCGGGCTTCTTTTCTTTCATCAGTAACTAGGGGCCGGGCTTCTTTTCTTTCATCAGTAACTAGGGGCCGGGCTTCTTTTCTTTCATCAGTAACTAGGGGCCGGGCTTCTTTTCTTTCATCAGTAACTAGGGGTCGGGCTTCTTTTCTTTCATCAGTAACTAGGGGCCAGGCCTGTTTTCTTTCATCAGTAACTAGGGGCCGGGCTTCTTTTCTCTCATCAGTAACTAGGGGCCGGGCTTCTTTTCTTTCATCAGTAACTAAGGCCGGGCTTCTTTTCTTTCATCAGTAACTAGGGGCCGGGCTTCTTTTCTTTCATCAGTAACTAAGGCCGGGCTTCTTTTCTTTCATCAGTAACTAGGGGCGGGCTTCTTTTCTTTCATCAGTAACTAAGGCCGGGCTTCTTTTCTTTCATCAGTAACTAAGGCCGGGCTTCTTTTCTTTCATCAGTAACTAGGGGCCGGGCTTCTTTTCTTTCATCAGTAACTAGGGGCCGGGCTTCTTTTCTTTCATCAGTAACTAGGGGCCGGGCTTCTTTTCTTTCATCAGTAACTAGGGGCCGGGCTTCTTTTCTTTCATCAGTAACTAGGGGCCGGGCTTCTTTTCTTTCATCAGTAACTAGGGGCCGGGCTTCTTTTCTTTCATCAGTAACTAGGGCCGGGCTTCTTTTCTTTCATCAGTAACTAGGGCCGGGCTTCTTTTCTTTCATCAGTAACTAGGGGCCGGGCTTCTTTTCTTTCATCAGTAACTAGGGCCGGGCTTCTTTTCTTTCATCAGTAACTAGGGGCCGGGCTTCTTTTCTTTCATCAGTAACTAGGGGCCGGGCTTCTTTTCTTTCATCAGTAACTAGGGCCGGGCTTCTTTTCTTTCATCAGTAACTAGGGCCGGGCTTCTTTTCTTTCATCAGTAACTAGGGCCGGGCTTCTTTTCTTTCATCAGTAACTAGGGGCCGGGCTTCTTTTCTTTCATCAGTAACTAGGGCCGTGCTTCTTTTCTTTCATCAGTAACTAGGGGCCGGGCTTCTTTTCTTTCATCAGTAACTAGGGGCCAGGCTTCTTTTCTTTCATCAGTAACTAGGGGCCGGGCTTCTTTTCTTTCATCAGTAACTAGGGGCCGGGCTTCTTTTCTTTCATCAGTAACTAGGGGCCGGGCTTCTTTTCTTTCATCAGTAACTAGGGGCCGGGTCTGTTTTCTTTCATCAGTAACTAGGGGCCGGGCTTCTTTTCTTTCATCAGTAACTAGGGGCCGGGCTTCTTTTCTTTCATCAGTAACTAGGGGCCGGGCTTCTTTTCTTTCATCAGTAACTAGGGGCCGGGCTTCTTTTCTTTCATCAGTAACTAGGGGCCGGGCTTCTTTTCTTTCATCAGTAACTAGGGGCCGGGTCTGTTTTCTTTCATCAGTAACTAGGGGCCAGGCTTCTTTTCTTTCATCAGTAACTAGGGCCGGGCTTCTTTTCTTTCATCAGTAACTAGGGGCCGGGCTTCTTTTCTTTCATCAGTAACTAGGGGCCGGGCTTCTTTTCTTTCATCAGTAACTAAGGCCGGGCTTCTTTTCTTTCATCAGTAACTAGGGGCCGGGCTTCTTTTCTTTCATCAGTAACTAAGGCCGGGCTTCTTTTCTTTCATCAGTAACTAGGGGCCGGGCTTCTTTTCTTTCATCAGTAACTAGGGCCGGGCTTCTTTTCTTTCATCAGTAACTAGGGGCCGGGCTTCTTTTCTTTCATCAGTAACTAGGGCCGGGTCTGTTTTCTTTCATCAGTAACTAGGGGCCGGGTCTGTTTTCTTTCATCAGTAACTAGGGGCCGGGCTTCTTTTCTTTCATCAGTAACTAGGGCCGGGTCTGTTTTCTTTCATCAGTAACTAGGGGCCGGTCTTCTTTTCTTTCATCAGTAACTAGGGGCCGGGCTTCTTTTCTTTCATCAGTAACTAGGGGCCGGGCCTGTTTTCTTTCATCAGTAACTAGGGGCCGGGCTTCTTTTCTTTCATCAGTAACTAGGGGCCAGGCTTCTTTTCTTTCATCAGTAACTAGGGGCCGGGCTTCTTTTCTTTCATCAGTAACTAGGGGCCGGGCTTCTTTTCTTTCATCAGTAACTAGGGCCGGGCCTGTTTTCTTTCATCAGTAACTAGGGGCCGGGCTTCTTTTCTTTCATCAGTAACTAGGGCCGGGCTTCTTTTCTTTCATCAGTAACTAGGGGCCGGGCTTCTTTTCTTTCATCAGTAACTAGGGGCGGGCCGGGCTTCTTTTCTTTCATCAGTAACTAGGGGCCGGGCTTCTTTTCTTTCATCAGTAACTAGGGGCCGGGCTTCTTTTCTTTCATCAGTAACTAGGGGCCGGGCTTCTTTTCTTTCATCAGTAACTAGGGGCCGGGCTTCTTTTCTTTCATCAGTAACTAGGGGCCGGGCTTCTTTTCTTTCATCAGTAACTAGGGGTCGGGCTTCTTTTCTTTTCTTTCATCAGTAACTAGGGGCCAGGCCTGTTTTCTTTCATCAGTAACTAGGGGCCGGGCTTCTTTTCTCTCATCAGTAACTAGGGGCCGGGCTTCTTTTCTTTCATCAGTAACTAAGGCCGGGCTTCTTTTCTTTCATCAGTAACTAGGGGCCGGGCTTCTTTTCTTTCATCAGTAACTAAGGCCGGGCTTCTTTTCTTTCATCAGTAACTAGGGGCCGGGCTTCTTTTCTTTCATCAGTAACTAGGGGCCGGGCTTCTTTTCTTTCATCAGTAACTAAGGCCGGGCTTCTTTTCTTTCATCAGTAACTAAGGCAGGGCTTCTTTTCTTTCATCAGTAACTAGGGGCCGGGCTTCTTTTCTTTCATCAGTAACTAGGGGCCGGGCTTCTTTTCTTTCATCAGTAACTAGGGGCCGGGCTTCTTTTCTTTCATCAGTAACTAGGGGCCGGGCTTCTTTTCTTTCATCAGTAACTAAGGCCGGGCTTCTTTTCTTTCATCAGTAACTAGGGCCGGGCTTCTTTTCTTTCATCAGTAACTAGGGGCCGGGCTTCTTTTCTTTCATCAGTAACTAGGGGCCGGGCTTCTTTTCTTTCATCAGTAACTAGGGGCCGGGCTTCTTTTCTTTCATCAGTAACTAGGGGCCGGGCTTCTTTTCTTTCATCAGTAACTAGGGGCCGGGCTTCTTTTCTTTCATCAGTAACTAGGGGCCGGGTCTGTTTTCTTTCATCAGTAACTAGGGGCCAGGCTTCTTTTCTTTCATCAGTAACTAGGGCCGGGCTTCTTTTCTTTCATCAGTAACTAGGGGCCGGGCTTCTTTTCTTTCATCAGTAACTAGGGGCCGGGCTTCTTTTCTTTCATCAGTAACTAGGGGCCGGGCTTCTTTTCTTTCATCAGTAACTAAGGCCGGGCTTCTTTTCTTTCATCAGTAACTAGGGGCCGGGCTTCTTTTCTTTCATCAGTAACTAAGGCCGGGCTTCTTTTCTTTCATCAGTAACTAGGGGCCGGGCTTCTTTTCTTTCATCAGTAACTAGGGCCGGGCTTCTTTTCTTTCATCAGTAACTAGGGGCCGGGCTTCTTTTCTTTCATCAGTAACTAGGGGCCGGGCTTCTTTTCTTTCATCAGTAACTAGGGGCCGGGCTTCTTTTCTTTCATCAGTAACTAGGGGCCGGGCTTCTTTTCTTTCATCAGTAACTAGGGGCCGGGCTTCTTTTCTTTCATCAGTAACTAGGGGCCGGGCTTCTTTTCTTTCATCAGTAACTAGGGGCCGGGCTTCTTTTCTTTCATCAGTAACTAGGGGCCGGGCTTCTTTTCTTTCATCAGTAACTAAGGCCGGGCTTCTTTTCTTTCATCAGTAACTAGGGCCGGGCTTCTTTTCTTTCATCAGTAACTAGGGGCCGGGCTTCTTTTCTTTCATCAGTAACTAGGGCCGGGCTTCTTTTCTTTCATCAGTAACTAAGGCCGGGCTTCTTTTCTTTCATCAGTAACTAGGGCCGGGCTTCTTTTCTTTCATCAGTAACTAGGGGCCGGGCTTCTTTTCTTTCATCAGTAACTAGGGGCCGGGCTTCTTTTCTTTCATCAGTAACTAGGGCCGGGCTTCTTTTCTTTCATCAGTAACTAAGGCCGGGCTTCTTTTCTTTCATCAGTAACTAGGGGCCGGGCTTCTTTTCTTTCATCAGTAACTAAGGCCGGGCTTCTTTTCTTTCATCAGTAACTAGGGGCCGGGCTTCTTTTCTTTCATCAGTAACTAGGGCCGGGCTTCTTTTCTTTCATCAGTAACTAGGGGCCGGGCTTCTTTTCTTTCATCAGTAACTAGGGGCCGGGCTTCTTTTCTTTCATCAGTAACTAGGGGCCGGGCTTCTTTTCTTTCATCAGTAACTAGGGGCCGGGCTTCTTTTCTTTCATCAGTAACTAGGGGCCGGGCTTCTTTTCTTTCATCAGTAACTAGGGGCCGGGCTTCTTTTCTTTCATCAGTAACTAGGGGCCGGGCTTCTTTTCTTTCATCAGTAACTAGGGGCCGGGCTTCTTTTCTTTCATCAGTAACTAGGGGCCGGGCTTCTTTTCTTTCATCAGTAACTAGGGGCCGGGCTTCTTTTCTTTCATCAGTAACTAGGGGCCGGGCTTCTTTTCTTTCATCAGTAACTAGGGGCCGGGCTTCTTTTCTTTCATCAGTAACTAAGGCCGGGCTTCTTTTCTTTCATCAGTAACTAAGGCCGGGCTTCTTTTCTTTCATCAGTAACTAAGGCCGGGCTTCTTTTCTTTCATCAGTAACTAGGGGCCAGGCTTCTTTTCTTTCATCAGTAACTAGGGGCCGGGCTTCTTTTCTTTCATCAGTAACTAGGGGCCAGGCTTCTTTTCTTTCATCAGTAACTAGGGGCCGGGCTTCTTTTCTTTCATCAGTAACTAGGGGCCAGGCTTCTTTTCTTTCATCAGTAACTAGGGGCCAGGCTTCTTTTCTTTCATCAGTAACTAGGGGCCGGGCTTCTTTTCTTTCATCAGTAACTAGGGGCCAGGCTTCTTTTCTTTCATCAGTAACTAGGGGCCAGGCTTCTTTTCTTTCATCAGTAACTAGGGGCCGGGCTTCTTTTCTTTCATCAGTAACTAGGGGCCGGGCTTCTTTTCTTTCATCAGTAACTAGGGCCGGGCTTCTTTTCTTTCATCAGTAACTAGGGCCGGGCTTCTTTTCTTTCATCAGTAACTAGGGGCCGGGCTTCTTTTCTTTCATCAGTAACTAGGGGCCGGGCTTCTTTTCTTTCATCAGTAACTAGGGGCCGGGCTTCTTTTCTTTCATCAGTAACTAGGGGCCGGGTCTGTTTTCTTTCATCAGTAACTAGGGGCCAGGCTTCTTTTCTTTCATCAGTAACTAGGGCCGGGCTTCTTTTCTTTCATCAGTAACTAGGGGCCGGGCTTCTTTTCTTTCATCAGTAACTAGGGGCCGGGCTTCTTTTCTTTCATCAGTAACTAGGGGCCGGGCTTCTTTTCTTTCATCAGTAACTAAGGCCGGGCTTCTTTTCTTTCATCAGTAACTAGGGGCCGGGCTCTTTTCTTTCATCAGTAACTAAGGCCGGGCTTCTTTTCTTTCATCAGTAACTAGGGGCCGGGCTTCTTTTCTTTCATCAGTAACTAGGGCCGGGCTTCTTTTCTTTCATCAGTAACTAGGGGCCGGGCTTCTTTTCTTTCATCAGTAACTAGGGGCCGGGCTTCTTTTCTTTCATCAGTAACTAGGGGCCGGGCTTCTTTTCTTTCATCAGTAACTAGGGGCCGGGCTTCTTTTCTTTCATCAGTAACTAGGGGCCGGGCTTCTTTTCTTTCATCAGTAACTAGGGGCCGGGCTTCTTTTCTTTCATCAGTAACTAGGGGCCGGGCTTCTTTTCTTTCATCAGTAACTAGGGGCCGGGCTTCTTTTCTTTCATCAGTAACTAAGGCCGGGCTTCTTTTCTTTCATCAGTAACTAGGGCCGGGCTTCTTTTCTTTCATCAGTAACTAGGGGCCGGGCTTCTTTTCTTTCATCAGTAACTAGGGCCGGGCTTCTTTTCTTTCATCAGTAACTAAGGCCGGGCTTCTTTTCTTTCATCAGTAACTAGGGCCGGGCTTCTTTTCTTTCATCAGTAACTAGGGGCCGGGCTTCTTTTCTTTCATCAGTAACTAGGGGCCGGGCTTCTTTTCTTTCATCAGTAACTAGGGCCGGGCTTCTTTTCTTTCATCAGTAACTAAGGCCGGGCTTCTTTTCTTTCATCAGTAACTAGGGGCCGGGCTTCTTTTCTTTCATCAGTAACTAAGGCCGGGCTTCTTTTCTTTCATCAGTAACTAGGGGCCGGGCTTCTTTTCTTTCATCAGTAACTAGGGCCGGGCTTCTTTTCTTTCATCAGTAACTAGGGGCCGGGCTTCTTTTCTTTCATCAGTAACTAGGGGCCGGGCTTCTTTTCTTTCATCAGTAACTAGGGGCCGGGCTTCTTTTCTTTCATCAGTAACTAGGGGCCGGGCTTCTTTTCTTTCATCAGTAACTAGGGGCCGGGCTTCTTTTCTTTCATCAGTAACTAGGGGCCGGGCTTCTTTTCTTTCATCAGTAACTAGGGGCCGGGCTTCTTTTCTTTCATCAGTAACTAGGGGCCGGGCTTCTTTTCTTTCATCAGTAACTAGGGGCCGGGCTTCTTTTCTTTCATCAGTAACTAGGGGCCGGGCTTCTTTTCTTTCATCAGTAACTAGGGGCCGGGCTTCTTTTCTTTCATCAGTAACTAGGGGCCGGGCTTCTTTTCTTTCATCAGTAACTAGGGGCCGGGCTTCTTTTCTTTCATCAGTAACTAGGGGCCGGGCTTCTTTTCTTTCATCAGTAACTAAGGCCGGGCTTCTTTTCTTTCATCAGTAACTAAGGCCGGGCTTCTTTTCTTTCATCAGTAACTAGGGGCCAGGCTTCTTTTCTTTCATCAGTAACTAGGGGCCGGGCTTCTTTTCTTTCATCAGTAACTAGGGGCCAGGCTTCTTTTCTTTCATCAGTAACTAGGGGCCGGGCTTCTTTTCTTTCATCAGTAACTAGGGGCCAGGCTTCTTTTCTTTCATCAGTAACTAGGGGCCGGGCTTCTTTTCTTTCATCAGTAACTAGGGGCCGGGCTTCTTTTCTTTCATCAGTAACTAGGGGCCGGGCTTCTTTTCTTTCATCAGTAACTAGGGCCGGGCTTCTTTTCTTTCATCAGTAACTAAGGCCGGGCTTCTTTTCTTTCATCAGTAACTAGGGGCCAGGCTTCTTTTCTTTCATCAGTAACTAGGGGCCAGGCTTCTTTTCTTTCATCAGTAACTAGGGGCCAGGCTTCTTTTCTTTCATCAGTAACTAGGGGCCAGGCTTCTTTTCTTTCATCAGTAACTAGGGGCCGGGCTTCTTTTCTTTCATCAGTAACTAAGGCCGGGCTTCTTTTCTTTCATCAGTAACTAAGGCCGGGCTTCTTTTCTTTCATCAGTAACTAAGGCCGGGCTTCTTTTCTTTCATCAGTAACTAGGGCCGGGCTTCTTTTCTTTCATCAGTAACTAGGGGCCGGGCTTCTTTTCTTTCATCAGTAACTAGGGGCCGGGCTTCTTTTCTTTCATCAGTAACTAGGGGCCGGGCTTCTTTTCTTTCATCAGTAACTAAGGCCGGGCTTCTTTTCTTTCATCAGTAACTAAGGCCGGGCTTCTTTTCTTTCATCAGTAACTAAGGCCGGGCTTCTTTTCTTTCATCAGTAACTAGGGGCCGGGCTTCTTTTCTTTCATCAGTAACTAGGGGCCGGGCTTCTTTTCTTTCATCAGTAACTAGGGGCCAGGCTTCTTTTCTTTCATCAGTAACTAGGGGCCGGGCTTCTTTTCTTTCATCAGTAACTAGGGCCGGGCTTCTTTTCTTTCATCAGTAACTAGGGGCCGGGCTTCTTTTCTTTCATCAGTAACTAGGGCCGGGCTTCTTTTCTTTCATCAGTAACTAGGGGCCGGGCCCGTTTTCTTTCATCAGTAACTAGGGCCGGGCTTCTTTTCTTTCATCAGTAACTAGGGCCGGGCCGGGCTTCTTTTCTTTCATCAGTAACTAGGGGCCGGGCCCGTTTTCTTTCATCAGTAACTAGGGGCCGGGCTTCTTTTCTTTCATCAGTAACTAGGGGCCGGGCTTCTTTTCTTTCATCAGTAACTAGGGGCCGGGCTTCTTTTCTTTCATCAGTAACTAGGGCCGGGCCGGGCTTCTTTTCTTTCATCAGTAACTAGGGGCCGGGCTTCTTTTCTTTCATCAGTAACTAGGGGCCGGGCTTCTTTTCTTTCATCAGTAACTAGGGGCCGGGCTTCTTTTCTTTCATCAGTAACTAGGGCCGGGTCTGTTTTCTTTCATCAGTAACTAGGGGCCGGGCTTCTTTTCTTTCATCAGTAACTAGGGGCCGGGCTTCTTTTCTTTCATCAGTAACTAGGGGCCGGGCTTCTTTTCTTTCATCAGTAACTAGGGGCCAGGCTTCTTTTCTTTCATCAGTAACTAGGGCCGGGCTTCTTTTCTTTCATCAGTAACTAAGGCCGTGCTTCTTTTCTTTCATCAGTAACTAGGGGCCGGGCTTCTTTTCTTTCATCAGTAACTAAGGCCGGGCTTCTTTTCTTTCATCAGTAACTAAGGCCGGGCTTCTTTTCTTTCATCAGTAACTAGGGGCCGGGCTTCTTTTCTTTCATCAGTAACTAAGGCCGGGCTTCTTTTCTTTCATCAGTAACTAGGGCCGGGCTTCTTTTCTTTCATCAGTAACTAAGGCCGGGCTTCTTTTCTTTCATCAGTAACTAGGGGCCGGGCTTCTTTTCTTTCATCAGTAACTAAGGCCGGGCTTCTTTTCTTTCATCAGTAACTAGGGCCGGGCTTCTTTTCTTTCATCAGTAACTAGGGGCCGGGCTTCTTTTCTTTCATCAGTAACTAAGGCCGGGCTTCTTTTCTTTCATCAGTAACTAGGGGCCAGGCTTCTTTTCTTTCATCAGTAACTAGGGGCCGGGCTTCTTTTCTTTCATCAGTAACTAGGGGCCAGGCTTCTTTTCTTTCATCAGTAACTAGGGGCCGGGCTTCTTTTCTTTCATCAGTAACTAGGGGCCGGGCTTCTTTTCTTTCATCAGTAACTAGGGGCCGGGCTTCTTTTCTTTCATCAGTAACTAGGGGCCGGGCTTCTTTTCTTTCATCAGTAACTAGGGGCCGGGCTTCTTTTCTTTCATCAGTAACTAGGGGCCGGGCTTCTTTTCTTTCATCAGTAACTAGGGGCCGGGCTTCTTTTCTTTCATCAGTAACTAAGGCCGGGCTTCTTTTCTTTCATCAGTAACTAGGGGCGGGCTTCTTTTCTTTCATCAGTAACTAGGGGCCGGGCTTCTTTTCTTTCATCAGTAACTAGGGGCCGGGCTTCTTTTCTTTCATCAGTAACTAGGGGTCGGGCTTCTTTTCTTTCATCAGTAACTAGGGGCCGGGCTTCTTTTCTTTCATCAGTAACTAGGGGCCGGGCTTCTTTTCTTTCATCAGTAACTAGGGGCCGGGCTTCTTTTCTTTCATCAGTAACTAGGGCCGGGCCGGGCTTCTTTTCTTTCATCAGTAACTAGGGGCCGGGCTTCTTTTCTTTCATCAGTAACTAGGGGCCGGGCTTCTTTTCTTTCATCAGTAACTAGGGGCGGGCCGGGCTTCTTTTCTTTCATCAGTAACTAGGGGCCGGGCTAATTTTCTTTCATCAGTAACTAGGGGCGGGCCGGGCTTCTTTTCTTTCATCAGTAACTAGGGGCCGGGCTTCTTTTCTTTCATCAGTAACTAGGGGCCGGGCTTCTTTTCTTTCATCAGTAACTAGGGGCCAGGCTTCTTTTCTTTCATCAGTAACTAGGGGCCGGGCCTGTTTTCTTTCATCAGTAACTAGGGCCGGGTCTGTTTTCTTTCATCAGTAACTAGGGGCCGGGCTTCTTTTCTTTCATCAGTAACTAGGGCCGGGCCGGGCTTCTTTTCTTTCATCAGTAACTAGGGGCCAGGCTTCTTTTCTTTCATCAGTAACTAGGGGCCGGGCTTCTTTTCTTTCATCAGTAACTAGGGGCCGGGCTTCTTTTCTTTCATCAGTAACTAGGGCCGGGCCGGGCTTCTTTTCTTTCATCAGTAACTAGGGGCCGGGCTTCTTTTCTTTCATCAGTAACTAGGGGCCGGGCTTCTTTTCTTTCATCAGTAACTAGGGGCGGGCCGGGCTTCTTTTCTTTCTTCAGTAACTAGGGGCCGGGCTAATTTTCTTTCATCAGTAACTAGGGGCGGGCCGGGCTTCTTTTCTTTCATCAGTAACTAGGGGCCGGGCTTCTTTTCTTTCATCAGTAACTAGGGGCCGGGCTTCTTTTCTTTCATCAGTAACTAGGGGCCGGGCTTCTTTTCTTTCATCAGTAACTAGGGGCGGGCCGGGCTTCTTTTCTTTCATCAGTAACTAGGGGCCGGGCTAATTTTCTTTCATCAGTAACTAGGGGCGGGCCGGGCTTCTTTTCTTTCATCAGTAACTAGGGGCCGGGCTTCTTTTCTTTCATCAGTAACTAGGGGCCGGGCTTCTTTTCTTTCATCAGTAACTAGGGGCCAGGCTTCTTTTCTTTCATCAGTAACTAGGGGCCGGGCCTGTTTTCTTTCATCAGTAACTAGGGCCGGGTCTGTTTTCTTTCATCAGTAACTAGGGGCCGGGCTTCTTTTCTTTCATCAGTAACTAGGGCCGGGCCGGGCTTCTTTTCTTTCATCAGTAACTAGGGGCCAGGCTTCTTTTCTTTCATCAGTAACTAGGGGCCGGGCTTCTTTTCTTTCATCAGTAACTAGGGGCCGGGCTTCTTTTCTTTCATCAGTAACTAGGGCCGGGCCGGGCTTCTTTTCTTTCATCAGTAACTAGGGGCCGGGCTTCTTTTCTTTCATCAGTAACTAGGGGCCGGGCTTCTTTTCTTTCATCAGTAACTAGGGGCGGGCCGGGCTTCTTTTCTTTCTTCAGTAACTAGGGGCCGGGCTAATTTTCTTTCATCAGTAACTAGGGGCGGGCCGGGCTTCTTTTCTTTCATCAGTAACTAGGGGCCGGGCTTCTTTTCTTTCATCAGTAACTAGGGGCCGGGCTTCTTTTCTTTCATCAGTAACTAGGGGCCAGGCTTCTTTTCTTTCATCAGTAACTAGGGGCCGGGCCTGTTTTCTTTCATCAGTAACTAGGGCCGGGTCTGTTTTCTTTCATCAGTAACTAGGGGCCGGGCTTCTTTTCTTTCATCAGTAACTAGGGCCGGGCCGGGCTTCTTTTCTTTCATCAGTAACTAGGGGCCAGGCTTCTTTTCTTTCATCAGTAACTAGGGGCCGGGCTTCTTTTCTTTCATCAGTAACTAGGGGCCGGGCTTCTTTTCTTTCATCAGTAACTAGGGCCGGGCCGGGCTTCTTTTCTTTCATCAGTAACTAGGGGCCGGGCTTCTTTTCTTTCATCAGTAACTAGGGGCCGGGCTTCTTTTCTTTCATCAGTAACTAGGGGCGGGCCGGGCTTCTTTTCTTTCATCAGTAACTAGGGCCGGGCTTCTTTTCTTTCATCAGTAACTAGGGGCCAGGCTTCTTTTCTTTCATCAGTAACTAGGGGCCGGGCTTCTTTTCTTTCATCAGTAACTAAGGCCGGGCTTCTTTTCTTTCATCAGTAACTAGGGCCGGGCTTCTTTTCTTTCATCAGTAACTAGGGCCGGGCTTCTTTTCTTTCATCAGTAACTAGGGGCCGGGCTTCTTTTCTTTCATCAGTAACTAGGGCCGGGCTTCTTTTCTTTCATCAGTAACTAAGGCCGGGCTTCTTTTCTTTCATCAGTAACTAGGGGCCAGGCTTCTTTTCTTTCATCAGTAACTAGGGGCCGGGCTTCTTTTCTTTCATCAGTAACTAGGGGCCAGGCTTCTTTTCTTTCATCAGTAACTAGGGGCCGGGCTTCTTTTCTTTCATCAGTAACTAGGGGCCGGGCTTCTTTTCTTTCATCAGTAACTAGGGGCCGGGCTTCTTTTCTTTCATCAGTAACTAGGGGCCGGGCTTCTTTTCTTTCATCAGTAACTAGGGGCCGGGCTTCTTTTCTTTCATCAGTAACTAGGGGCCGGGCTTCTTTTCTTTCATCAGTAACTAGGGGCCGGGCTTCTTTTCTTTCATCAGTAACTAGGGGCCGGGCTTCTTTTCTTTCATCAGTAACTAGGGGCCGGGTCTGTTTTCTTTAATCAGTAACTAGGGGCCGGGCTTCTTTTCTTTCATCAGTAACTAGGGGCCGGGCTTCTTTTCTTTCATCAGTAACTAAGGCCGGGCTTCTTTTCTTTCATCAGTAACTAGGGCCGGGCTTCTTTTCTTTCATCAGTAACTAAGGCCGGGCTTCTTTTCTTTCATCAGTAACTAAGGCCGGGCTTCTTTTCTTTCATCAGTAACTAAGGCCGGGCTTCTTTTCTTTCATCAGTAACTAAGGCCGGGCTTCTTTTCTTTCATCAGTAACTAGGGCCGGGCTTCTTTTCTTTCATCAGTAACTAGGGGCCGGGTCTGTTTTCTTTCATCAGTAACTAAGGCCAGGCTTCTTTTCTTTCATCAGTAACTAGGGGTCGGGCTTCTTTTCTTTCATCAGTAACTAAGGCCGGGCTTCTTTTCTTTCATCAGTAACTAGGGCCGGGCTTCTTTTCTTTCATCAGTAACTAGGGGCCGGTCTTCTTTTCTTTCATCAGTAACTAGGGGCCGGGCTTCTTTTCTTTCATCAGTAACTAGGGGCCGGGTCTGTTTTCTTTCATCAGTAACTAAGGCCAGGCTTCTTTTCTTTCATCAGTAACTAGGGGCCGGGCTTCTTTTCTTTCATCAGTAACTAGGGCCGGGCTTCTTTTCTTTCATCAGTAACTAAGGCCGGGCTTCTTTTCTTTCATCAGTAACTAGGGGCCGGGCTTCTTTTCTTTCATCAGTAACTAGGGGCCGGGCTTCTATTCTTTCATCAGTAACTAAGGCCGGGCTTCTTTTCTTTCATCAGTAACTAGGGGCCGGGCTTCTTTTCTTTCATCAGTAACTAGGGGCCGGGCTTCTTTTCTTTCATCAGTAACTAGGGCCGGGCCGGGCTTCTTTTCTTTCATCAGTAACTAGGGCCGGGCTTCTTTTCTTTCATCAGTAACTAGGGGCCGGGCTTCTTTTCTTTCATCAGTAACTAGGTCCGGGCTTCTTTTCTTTCATCAGTAACTAGGGCCGGGCCGGGCTTCTTTTCTTTCATCAGTAACTAGGGCCGGGCTTCTTTTCTTTCATCAGTAACTAGGGCCGGGCTTCTTTTCTTTCATCAGTAACTAAGGCCGGGCTTCTTTTCTTTCATCAGTAACTAGGGGCCGGGCTTCTTTTCTTTCATCAGTAACTAGGGCCGGGCCGGGCTTCTTTTCTTTCATCAGTAACTAGGGGCCGGGCTTCTTTTCTTTCATCAGTAACTAGGGGCGGGCTTCTTTTCTTTCATCAGTAACTAGGGGCCGGGCTTCTTTTCTTTCATCAGTAACTAGGGGCGGGCTTCTTTTCTTTCATCAGTAACTAGGGCCGGGCTTCTTTTCTTTCATCAGTAACTAGGGCCGGGCTTCTTTTCTTTCATCAGTAACTAGGGCCGGGCCGGGCTTCTTTTCTTTCATCAGTAACTAGGGCCGGGCTTCTTTTCTTTCATCAGTAACTAGGGGCCAGGCTTCTTTTCTTTCATCAGTAACTAGGGGCCGGGCTTCTTTTCTTTCATCAGTAACTAGGGGCCGGGCTTCTTTTCTTTCATCAGTAACTAGGGGCCGGGCTTCTTTTCTTTCATCAGTAACTAGGGGCCGGGCTTCTTTTCTTTCATCAGTAACTAGGGGCCAGGCTTCTTTTCTTTCATCAGTAACTAGGGGCCGGGCTTCTTTTCTTTCATCAGTAACTAGGGGCCAGGCTTCTTTTCTTTCATCAGTAACTAGGGGCCAGGCTTCTTTTCTTTCATCAGTAACTAGGGCCGGGCCGGGCTTCTTTTCTTTCATCAGTAACTAAGGGCCGGGCTTCTTTTCTTTCATCAGTAACTAGGGGCCGGGCTTCTTTTCTTTCATCAGTAACTAGGGCCGGGCTTCTTTTCTTTCATCAGTAACTAGGGGCCGGGCTTCTTTTCTTTCATCAGTAACTAGGGGCCGGGCTTCTTTTCTTTCATCAGTAACTAGGGGCCGGGCTTCTTTTCTTTCATCAGTAACTAAGGCCGGGCTTCTTTTCTTTCATCAGTAACTAGGGGTCGGGCTTCTTTTCTTTCATCAGTAACTAGGGGCCGGGCTTCTTTTCTTTCATCAGTAACTAGGGGCCGGGCTTCTTTTCTTTCATCAGTAACTACGGGCCGGGCCTGTTTACTTTCATCAGTAACTAGGGTACGGGCCTGTTTACTTTCATCAGTAACTAGGGGCCGGGCTTCTTTTCTTTCATCAGTAACTAGGGGCCGGGCTTCTTTTCTTTCATCAGTAACTAGGGGCCGGGCTTCTTTTCTTTCATCAGTAACTAGGGGCCGGGCTTCTTTTCTTTCATCAGTAACTAGGGCCGGGCCGGGCTTCTTTTCTTTCATCAGTAACTAGGGCCGGGCTTCTTTTCTTTCATCAGTAACTAGGGGCCGGGCTTCTTTTCTTTCATCAGTAACTAGGTCCGGGCTTCTTTTCTTTCATCAGTAACTAGGGCCGGGCCGGGCTTCTTTTCTTTCATCAGTAACTAGGGCCGGGCTTCTTTTCTTTCATCAGTAACTAGGGCCGGGCTTCTTTTCTTTCATCAGTAACTAAGGCCGGGCTTCTTTTCTTTCATCAGTAACTAGGGGCCGGGCTTCTTTTCTTTCATCAGTAACTAGGGCCGGGCCGGGCTTCTTTTCTTTCATCAGTAACTAGGGGCCGGGCTTCTTTTCTTTCATCAGTAACTAGGGGCGGGCTTCTTTTCTTTCATCAGTAACTAGGGGCCGGGCTTCTTTTCTTTCATCAGTAACTAGGGGCGGGCTTCTTTTCTTTCATCAGTAACTAGGGCCGGGCTTCTTTTCTTTCATCAGTAACTAGGGCCGGGCCGGGCTTCTTTTCTTTCATCAGTAACTAGGGCCGGGCTTCTTTTCTTTCATCAGTAACTAGGGGCCAGGCTTCTTTTCTTTCATCAGTAACTAGGGGCCGGGCTTCTTTTCTTTCATCAGTAACTAGGGGCCGGGCTTCTTTTCTTTCATCAGTAACTAGGGGCCGGGCTTCTTTTCTTTCATCAGTAACTAGGGGCCGGGCTTCTTTTCTTTCATCAGTAACTAGGGGCCAGGCTTCTTTTCTTTCATCAGTAACTAGGGGCCGGGCTTCTTTTCTTTCATCAGTAACTAGGGGCCAGGCTTCTTTTCTTTCATCAGTAACTAGGGGCCAGGCTTCTTTTCTTTCATCAGTAACTAGGGGCCGGGCTTCTTTTCTTTCATCAGTAACTAGGGGCCAGGCTTCTTTTCTTTCATCAGTAACTAGGGGCCAGGCTTCTTTTCTTTCATCAGTAACTAGGGCCGGGCCGGGCTTCTTTTCTTTCATCAGTAACTAGGGGCCGGGCTTCTTTTCTTTCATCAGTAACTAGGGGCCGGGCTTCTTTTCTTTCATCAGTAACTAGGGCCGGGCTTCTTTTCTTTCATCAGTAACTAGGGGCCAGGCTTCTTTTCTTTCATCAGTAACTAGGGGCCGGGCTTCTTTTCTTTCATCAGTAACTAGGGGCCAGGCTTCTTTTCTTTCATCAGTAACTAGGGGCCAGGCTTCTTTTCTTTCATCAGTAACTAGGGCCGGGCCGGGCTTCTTTTCTTTCATCAGTAACTAGGGGCCGGGCTTCTTTTCTTTCATCAGTAACTAGGGGCCGGGCTTCTTTTCTTTCATCAGTAACTAGGGCCGGGCTTCTTTTCTTTCATCAGTAACTAGGGGCCGGGCTTCTTTTCTTTCATCAGTAACTAGGGGCCGGGCTTCTTTTCTTTCATCAGTAACTAGGGGCCGGGCTTCTTTTCTTTCATCAGTAACTAAGGCCGGGCTTCTTTTCTTTCATCAGTAACTAGGGGTCGGGCTTCTTTTCTTTCATCAGTAACTAGGGGCCGGGCTTCTTTTCTTTCATCAGTAACTAGGGGCCGGGCTTCTTTTCTTTCATCAGTAACTACGGGCCGGGCCTGTTTACTTTCATCAGTAACTAGGGTACGGGCCTGTTTACTTTCATCAGTAACTAGGGGCCGGGCTTCTTTTCTTTCATCAGTAACTAGGGGCCGGGCTTCTTTTCTTTCATCAGTAACTAGGGGCCGGGCTTCTTTTCTTTCATCAGTAACTAGGGGCCGGGCTTCTTTTCTTTCATCAGTAACTAGGGGCCGGGCTTCTTTTCTTTCATCAGTAACTAGGGGCCGGGCTTCTTTTCTTTCATCAGTAACTAGGGGCCGGGCTTCTTTTCTTTCATCAGTAACTAGGGGCCGGGCTTCTTTTCTTTCATCAGTAACTAGGGGCCAGGCTTCTTTTCTTTCATCAGTAACTAAGGCCGGGCTTCTTTTCTTTCATCAGTAACTAGGGGCCGGGCTTCTTTTCTTTCATCAGTAACTAGGGCCGGGCTTCTTTTCTTTCATCAGTAACTAGGGCCGGGCTTCTTTTCTTTCATCAGTAACTAGGGGCCGGGCTTCTTTTCTTTCATCAGTAACTAGGGGCCGGGCTTCTTTTCTTTCATCAGTAACTAGGGGCCGGGCTTCTTTTCTTTCATCAGTAACTAGGGGCCGGGCTTCTTTTCTTTCATCAGTAACTAGGGGCCGGGCTTCTTTTCTTTCATCAGTAACTAGGGCCGGGCCGGGCTTCTTTTCTTTCATCAGTAACTAGGGGCCGGGCTTCTTTTCTTTCATCAGTAACTAGGGGCCGGGCTTCTTTTCTTTCATCAGTAACTAGGGGCCGGGCTTCTTTTCTTTCATCAGTAACTAGGGGCCGGGCTTCTTTTCTTTCATCAGTAACTAAGGCCGGGCTTCTTTTCTTTCATCAGTAACTAGGGGCCGGGCTTCTTTTCTTTCATCAGTAACTAGGGGCCGGGCTTCTTTTCTTTCATCAGTAACTAGGGCCGGGCTTCTTTTCTTTCATCAGTAACTAGGGCCGGGCTTCTTTTCTTTCATCAGTAACTAGGGGCCAGGCTTCTTTTCTTTCATAAGTAACTAGGGCCGGGCTTCTTTTCTTTCATCAGTAACTAGGGGCCGGGCTTCTTTTCTTTCATCAGTAACTAAGGCCGGGCTTCTTTTCTTTCATCAGTAACTAGGGGCCGGGCTTCTTTTCTTTCATCAATAACTAAGGCCGGGCTTCTTTTCTTTCATCAGTAACTAAGGCCGGGCTTCTTTTCTTTCATCAGTAACTAGGGGCCGGGCTTCTTTTCTTTCATCAGTAACTAGGGGCCGGGCTTCTTTTCTTTCATCAGTAACTAGGGGCCGGGCTTCTTTTCTTTCATCAGTAACTAGGGGCCGGGCTTCTTTTCTTTCATCAGTAACTAAGGGCCGGGCTTCTTTTCTTTCATCAGTAACTAGGGCCGGGCTTCTTTTCTTTCATCAGTAACAATGGCCGGGCTTCTTTTCTTTCATCAGTAACTAGGGGCCGGGCTTCTTTTCTTTCATCAGTAACTAAGGCCGGGCTTCTTTTCTTTCATCAGTAACTAAGGCCGGGCTTCTTTTCTTTCATCAGTAACTAGGGCCGGGCTTCTTTTCTTTCATCAGTAACTAGGGGCCGGGCTTCTTTTCTTTCATCAGTAACTAGGGCCGGGCTTCTTTTCTTTCATCAGTAACTAGGGGCCGGGCTTCTTTTCTTTCATCAGTAACTAGGGCCGGGCTTCTTTTCTTTCATCAGTAACTAGGGGCCGGGCTTCTTTTCTCTCATCAGTAACTAGGGGCCGGGCTTCTTTTCTTTCATCAGTAACTAGGGGCCGGGCTTCTTTTCTTTCATCAGTAACTAGGGCCGGGCTTCTTTTCTTTCATCAGTAACTAGGGGCCGGGCTTCTTTTCTTTCATCAGTAACTAGGGGCCGGGCTTCTTTTCTTTCATCAGTAACTAGGGGCCGGGCTTCTTTTCTTTCATCAGTAACTAGGGGCCGGGCTTCTTTTCTTTCATCAGTAACTAAGGCCGGGCTTCTTTTCTTTCATCAGTAACTAGGGGCCGGGCTTCTTTTCTTTCATCAGTAACTAGGGGCCGGGCTTCTTTTCTTTCATCAGTAACTAGGGCCGGGCTTCTTTTCTTTCATCAGTAACTAGGGGCCGGGCTTCTTTTCTCTCATCAGTAACTAGGGGCCGGGCTTCTTTTCTTTCATCAGTAACTAAGGCCGGGCTTCTTTTCTTTCATCAGTAACTAGGGCCGGGCTTCTTTTCTTTCATCAGTAACTAGGGGCCGGGCTTCTTTTCTTTCATCAGTAACTAGGGGCCGGGCTTCTTTTCTCTCATCAGTAACTAGGGGCCGGGCTTCTTTTCTTTCATCAGTAACTAGGGCCGGGCTTCTTTTCTTTCATCAGTAACTAGGGGCCGGGCTTCTTTTCTTTCATCAGTAACTAGGGCCGGGCTTCTTTTCTTTCATCAGTAACTAGGGGCCAGGCTTCTTTTCTCTCATCAGTAACTAGGGGCCGGGCTTCTTTTCTCTCATCAGTAACTAGGGGCCGGGCTTCTTTTCTTTCATCAGTAACTAGGGCCGGGCTTCTATCCTTTCATCAGTAACTAGTGGCCGGGCTTCTTTTCTCTCATCAGTAACTAGGGGCCGGGCTTCTTTTCTTTCATCAGTAACTAGGGCCGGGCTTCTTTTCTTTCATCAGTAACTAGGGCCGGGCTTCTTTTCTTTCATCAGTAACTAGGGGCCGGGCTTCTTTTCTTTCATCAGTAACTAGGGGCCGGGCTTCTTTTCTCTCATCAGTAACTAGGGGCCGGGCTTCTTTTCTTTCATCAGTAACTAGGGCCGGGCTTCTTTTCTTTCATCAGTAACTAGGGGCCGGGCTTCTTTTCTTTCATCAGTAACTAGGGCCGGGCTTCTTTTCTTTCATCAGTAACTAGGGGCCGGGCTTCTTTTCTTTCATCAGTAACTAGGGGCCGGGCTTCTTTTCTCTCATCAGTAACTAGGGGCCGGGCTTCTTTTCTTTCATCAGTAACTAAGGCCGGGCTTCTTTTCTTTCATCAGTAACTAAGGCCGGGCTTCTTTTCTTTCATCAGTAACTAGGGGCCGGGCTTCTTTTCTCTCATCAGTAACTAAGGCCGGGCTTCTTTTCTTTCATCAGTAACTAGGGCCGGGCTTCTTTTCTCTCATCAGTAACTAAGGCCGGGCTTCTTTTCTTTCATCAGTAACTAGGGGCCAGGCTTCTTTTCTCTCATCAGTAACTAGGGGCCAGGCTTCTTTTCTCTCATCAGTAACTAGGGGCCGGGCTTCTTTTCTTTCATCAGTAACTAGGGGCCGGGCTTCTTTTCTTTCATCAGTAACTAGGGGCCGGGCTTCTTTTCTTTCATCAGTAACTAGGGGCCGGGCTTCTTTTCTTTCATCAGTAACTAGGGGCCGGGCTTCTTTTCTTTCATCAGTAACTAAGGCCGGGCTTCTTTTCTTTCATCAGTAACTAGGGGCCGGGCTTCTTTTCTTTCATCAGTAACTAAGGCCGGGCTTCTTTTCTTTCATCAGTAACTAAGGCCGGGCTTCTTTTCTTTCATCAGTAACTAGGGGCCGGGCTTCTTTTCTTTCATCAGTAACTAGGGGCCGGGCTTCTTTTCTTTCATCAGTAACTAGGGCCGGGCTTCTTTTCTTTCATCAGTAACTAGGGGCCGGGCTTCTTTTCTTTCATCAGTAACTAAGGCCGGGCTTCTTTTCTTTCATCAGTAACTAGGGCCGGGCTTCTTTTCTTTCATCAGTAACTAGGGGCCGGGCTTCTTTTCTTTCATCAGTAACTAAGGCCGGGCTTCTTTTCTTTCATCAGTAACTAGGGGCCGGGCTTCTTTTCTTTCATCAGTAACTAGGGGCCGGGCTTCTTTTCTTTCATCAGTAACTAGGGGCCGGGCTTCTTTTCTTTCATCAGTAACTAGGGGCCGGGCTTCTTTTCTTTCATCAGTAACTAGGGGCCGGGCTTCTTTTCTTTCATCAGTAACTAGGGGCCAGGCTTCTTTTCTCTCATCAGTAACTAGGGGCCAGGCTTCTTTTCTCTCATCAGTAACTAGGGGCCGGGCTTCTTTTCTTTCATCAGTAACTAGGGGCCGGGCTTCTTTTCTTTCATCAGTAACTAGGGCCGGGCTTCTTTTCTTTCATCAGTAACTAGGGGCCGGGCTTCTTTTCTTTCATCAGTAACTAGGGGCCGGGCTTCTTTTCTTTCATCAGTAACTAGGGGCCGGGCTTCTTTTCTTTCATCAGTAACTAGGGGCCGGGCCTGTTTTCTTTCATCAGTAACTAGGGGCCAGGCTTCTTTTCTCTCATCAGTAACTAGGGGCCGGGCTTCTTTTCTTTCATCAGTAACTAGGGGCCGGGCTTCTTTTCTTTCATCAGTAACTAGGGGCCGGGCTTCTTTTCTTTCATCAGTAACTAGGGGCCGGGCTTCTTTTCTTTCATCAGTAACTAGGGGCCGGGCTTCTTTTCTTTCATCAGTAACTAGGGGGCGGGCTTCTTTTCTTTCATCAGTAACTAAGGCCGGGCTTCTTTTCTTTCATCAGTAACTAGGGCCGGGCTTCTTTTCTTTCATCAGTAACTAGGGGCCGGGCTTCTTTTCTTTCATCAGTAACTAGGGCCGGGCTTCTTTTCTTTCATCAGTAACTAGGGGCCAGGCTTCTTTTCTTTCATCAGTAACTAGGGGCCGGGCTTCTTTTCTCTCATCAGTAACTAGGGGCCGGGCTTCTTTTCTTTCATCAGTAACTAGGGCCGGGCTTCTTTTCTTTCATCAGTAACTAGGGGCCGGGCTTCTTTTCTCTCATCAGTAACTAGGGGCCGGGCTTCTTTTCTTTCATCAGTAACTAGGGCCGGGCTTCTTTTCTTTCATCAGTAACTAGGGCCGGGCTTCTTTTCTTTCATCAGTAACTAGGGGCCGGGCTTCTTTTCTTTCATCAGTAACTAGGGGCCGGGCTTCTTTTCTCTCATCAGTAACTAGGGGCCGGGCTTCTTTTCTTTCATCAGTAACTAGGGCCGGGCTTCTTTTCTTTCATCAGTAACTAGGGGCCGGGCTTCTTTTCTTTCATCAGTAACTAGGGGCCGGGCTTCTTTTCTTTCATCAGTAACTAGGGCCGGGCTTCTTTTCTTTCATCAGTAACTAGGGCCGGGCTTCTTTTCTTTCATCAGTAACTAGGGGCCGGGCTTCTTTTCTTTCATCAGTAACTAAGGCCGGGCTTCTTTTCTTTCATCAGTAACTAGGGGCCGGGCTTCTTTTCTTTCATCAGTAACTAAGGCCGGGCTTCTTTTCTTTCATCAGTAACTAGGGGCCGGGCTTCTTTTCTTTCATCAGTAACTAGGGGCCGGGCTTCTTTTCTTTCATCAGTAACTAGGGGCCGGGCTTCTTTTCTTTCATCAGTAACTAGGGGCCGGGCTTCTTTTCTTTCATCAGTAACTAGGGGCCGGGCTTCTTTTCTTTCATCAGTAACTAGAGCCGGGCTTCTTTTCTTTCATCAGTAACTAAGGCCGGGCTTCTTTTCTTTCATCAGTAACTAGGGGCCGGGCTTCTTTTCTTTCATCAGTAACTAGGGGCCAGGCTTCTTTTCTTTCATCAGTAACTAGGGGCCGGGCTTCTTTTCTTTCATCAGTAACTAGGGCCGGGCTTCTTTTCTTTCATCAGTAACTAAGGCCGGGCTTCTTTTCTTTCATCAGTAACTAGGGGCCGGGCTTCTTTTCTTTCATCAGTAACTAGGGGCCGGGCTTCTTTTCTTTCATCAGTAACTAGGGGCCGGGCTTCTTTTCTTTCATCAGTAACTAAGGCCGGGCTTCTTTTCTTTCATCAGTAACTAGGGGCCGGGCTTCTTTTCTTTCATCAGTAACTAGGGGCCGGGCTTCTTTTCTTTCATCAGTAACTAGGGGCCGGGCTTCTTTTCTTTCATCAGTAACTAGGGCCGGGCTTCTTTTCTTTCATCAGTAACTAGGGGCCGGGCTTCTTTTCTTTCATCAGTAACTAGGGGCCGGGCTTCTTTTCTTTCATCAGTAACTAAGGCCGGGCTTCTTTTCTTTCATCAGTAACTAGGGGCCGGGCTTCTTTTCTTTCATCAGTAACTAGGGGCCGGGCTTCTTTTCTTTCATCAGTAACTAGGGGCCGGGCTTCTTTTCTTTCATCAGTAACTAGGGCCGGGCTTCTTTTCTTTCATCAGTAACTAGGGGCCGGGCTTCTTTTCTTTCATCAGTAACTAAGGCCGGGCTTCTTTTCTTTCATCAGTAACTAGGGGCCAGGCTTCTTTTCTTTCATCAGTAACTAGGGGCCGGGCTTCTTTTCTTTCATCAGTAACTAGGGGCCGGGCTTCTTTTCTTTCATCAGTAACTAAGGCCGGGCTTCTTTTCTTTCATCAGTAACTAGGGGCCGGGCTTCTTTTCTTTCATCAGTAACTAAGGCCGGGCTTCTTTTCTTTCATCAGTAACTAGGGGCCGGGCTTCTTTTCTTTCATCAGTAACTAGGGCCGGGCTTCTTTTCTTTCATCAGTAACTAAGGCCGGGCTTCTTTTCTTTCATCAGTAACTAGGGGCCGGGCTTCTTTTCTTTCATCAGTAACTAAGGCTGGGCTTCTTTTCTTTCATCAGTAACTAAGGCCGGGCTTCTTTTCTTTCATCAGTAACTAAGGCCGGGCTTCTTTTCTTTCATCAGTAACTAGGGGCCGGGCTTCTTTTCTTTCATCAGTAACTAAGGCCGGGCTTCTTTTCTTTCATCAGTAACTAGGGGCCGGGCTTCTTTTCTTTCATCAGTAACTAAGGCCGGGCTTCTTTTCTTTCATCAGTAACTAAGGCCGGGCTTCTTTTCTTTCATCAGTAACTAAGGCCGGGCTTCTTTTCTTTCATCAGTAACTAGGGGCCGGGCTTCTTTTCTTTCATCAGTAACTAAGGCCGGGCTTCTTTTCTTTCATCAGTAACTAAGGCCGGGCTTCTTTTCTTTCATCAGTAACTAGGGGCCGGGCTTCTTTTCTTTCATCAGTAACTAAGGCCGGGCTTCTTTTCTTTCATCAGTAACTAGGGGCCGGGCTTCTTTTCTTTCATCAGTAACTAAGGCCGGGCTTCTTTTCTTTCATCAGTAACTAAGGCCGGGCTTCTTTTCTTTCATCAGTAACTAGGGGCCGGGCTTCTTTTCTTTCATCAGTAACTAGGGGCCGGGCTTCTTTTCTTTCATCAGTAACTAGGGGCCGGGCTTCTTTTCTTTCATCAGTAACTAGGGGCCGGGCTTCTTTTCTTTCATCAGTAACTAAGGCCGGGCTTCTTTTCTTTCATCAGTAACTAAGGCCGGGCTTCTTTTCTTTCATCAGTAACTAGGGCCGGGCTTCTTTTCTTTCATCAGTAACTAGGGCCGGGTCTGTTTTCTTTCATCAGTAACTAGGGGCCGGGCTTCTTTTCTTTCATCAGTAACTAGGGCCGGGTCTGTTTTCTTTCATCAGTAACTAAGGCCGGGCTTCTTTTCTTTCATCAGTAACTAGGGGCCGGGCTTCTTTTCTTTCATCAGTAACTAGGGCCGGGCTTCTTTTCTTTCATCAGTAACTAGGGCCGGGTCTGTTTTCTTTCATCAGTAACTAGGGGCCGGTCTTCTTTTCTTTCATCAGTAACTAGGGGCCGGGCTTCTTTTCTTTCATCAGTAACTAGGGCCGGGTCTGTTTTCTTTCATCAGTAACTAGGGGCCGGGCTTCTTTTCTTTCATCAGTAACTAGGGGCCGGGCTTCTTTTCTTTCATCAGTAACTAGGGCCGGGTCTGTTTTCTTTCATCAGTAACTAGGGGCCGGGCTTCTTTTCTTTCATCAGTAACTAGGGGCCGGGCTTCTTTTCTTTCATCAGTAACTAAGGCCGGGCTTCTTTTCTTTCATCAGTAACTAGGGGCCGGGCTTCTTTTCTTTCATCAGTAACTAGGGGCCGGGCTTCTTTTCTTTCATCAGTAACTAGGGGCCAGGCTTCTTTTCTTTCATCAGTAACTAGGGCCGGGCTTCTTTTCTTTCATCAGTAACTAAGGCCGGGCTTCTTTTATTTCATCAGTAACTAGGGGCCAGGCTTCTTTTCTTTCATCAGTAACTAGGGGCCGGGCTTCTTTTCTTTCATCAGTAACTAGGGGCCGGGCTTCTTTTCTTTCATCAGTAACTAAGGCCGGGCTTCTTTTCTTTCATCAGTAACTAGGGGCCGGGCTTCTTTTCTTTCATCAGTAACTAAGGCCGGGCTTCTTTTCTTTCATCAGTAACTAGGGGCCGGGCGTCTTTTCTTTCATCAGTAACTAGGGGCCGGGCTTCTTTTCTTTCATCAGTAACTAAGGCCGGGCTTCTTTTCTTTCATCAGTAACTAGGGGCCGGGCTTCTTTTCTTTCATCAGTAACTAAGGCCGGGCTTCTTTTCTTTCATCAGTAACTAAGGCCGGGCTTCTTTTCTTTCATCAGTAACTAAGGCCGGGCTTCTTTTCTTTCATCAGTAACTAGGGGCCGGGCTTCTTTTCTTTCATCAGTAACTAAGGCCGGGCTTCTTTTCTTTCATCAGTAACTAGGGCCGGGCTTCTTTTCTTTCATCAGTAACTAAGGCCGGGCTTCTTTTCTTTCATCAGTAACTAGGGGCCGGGCTTCTTTTCTTTCATCAGTAACTAAGGCCGGGCTTCTTTTCTTTCATCAGTAACTAGGGGCCGGGCTTCTTTTCTTTCATCAGTAACTAAGGCCGGGCTTCTTTTCTTTCATCAGTAACTAGGGGCCGGGCTTCTTTTCTTTCATCAGTAACTAAGGCCGGGCTTCTTTTCTTTCATCAGTAACTAAGGCCGGGCTTCTTTTCTTTCATCAGTAACTAGGGCCGGGCTTCTTTTCTTTCATCAGTAACTAGGGCCGGGTCTGTTTTCTTTCATCAGTAACTAGGGGCCGGGCTTCTTTTCTTTCATCAGTAACTAGGGCCGGGTCTGTTTTCTTTCATCAGTAACTAAGGCCGGGCTTCTTTTCTTTCATCAGTAACTAGGGGCCGGGCTTCTTTTCTTTCATCAGTAACTAGGGGCCGGGCTTCTTTTCTTTCATCAGTAACTAAGGCCGGGCTTCTTTTCTTTCATCAGTAACTAGGGGCCGGGCTTCTTTTCTTTCATCAGTAACTAGGGCCGGGCTTCTTTTCTTTCATCAGTAACTAAGGCCGGGCTTCTTTTCTTTCATCAGTAACTAGGGGCCAGGCTTCTTTTCTTTCATCAGTAACTAGGGGCCGGGCTTCTTTTCTTTCATCAGTAGCTAGGGGCCGGGTCTGTTTTCTTTCATCAGTAACTAGGGGCCGGTCTTCTTTTCTTTCATCAGTAACTAGGGGCCGGGCTTCTTTTCTTTCATCAGTAACTAGGGGCCAGGCTTCTTTTCTTTCATCAGTAACTAGGGCCGGGTCTGTTTTCTTTCATCAGTAACTAGGGGCCGGTCTTCTTTTCTTTCATCAGTAACTAGGGGCCGGGCTTCTTTTCTTTCATCAGTAACTAGGGGCCGGGCTTCTTTTCTTTCATCAGTAACTAGGGGCCGGGCTTCTTTTCTTTCATCAGTAACTAGGGCCGGGTCTGTTTTCTTTCATCAGTAACTAGGGGCCGGGCTTCTTTTCTTTCATCAGTAACTAGGGGCCGGGCTTCTTTTCTTTCATCAGTAACTAGGGCCGGGTCTGTTTTCTTTCCTCAGTAACTAGGGGCCGGGCTTCTTTTCTTTCATCAGTAACTAGGGGCCGGGCTTCTTTTCTTTCATCAGTAACTAGGGGCCGGGCTTCTTTTCTTTCATCAGTAACTAGGGGCCGGGCTTCTTTTCTTTCATCAGTAACTAGGGGCCGGGCTTCTTTTCTTTCATCAGTAACTAGGGCCGGGTCTGTTTTCTTTCATCAGTAACTAGGGGCCAGGCTTCTTTTCTTTCATCAGTAACTAGGGCCGGGCTTCTTTTCTTTCATCAGTAACTAAGGCCGGGCTTCTTTTCTTTCATCAGTAACTAGGGGCCGGGCTTCTTTTCTTTCATCAGTAACTAAGGCCGGGCTTCTTTTCTTTCATCAGTAACTAAGGCCGGGCTTCTTTTCTTTCATCAGTAACTAGGGGCCGGGCTTCTTTTCTTTCATCAGTAACTAGGGGCCGGGCTTCTTTTCTTTCATCAGCAACTAGGGGCCGGGCTTCTTTTCTTTCATCAGTAACTAGGGGCCGGGCTTCTTTTCTTTCATCAGTAACTAGGGGCCGGTCTTCTTTTCTTTCATCAGTAACTAGGGGCCGGGCTTCTTTTCTTTCATCAGTAACTAGGGGCCGGGCTTCTTTTCTTTCATCAGTAACTAGGGCCGGGCTTCTTTTCTTTCATCAGTAACTAGGGGCCGGGCTTCTTTTCTTTCATCAGTAACTAGGGGCCGGGCTTCTTTTCTTTCATCAGTAACTAGGGGCCAGGCTTCTTTTCTTTCATCAGTAACTAGGGGCCGGGCTTCTTTTCTTTCATCAGTAACTAGGGGCCGGGCTTCTTTTCTTTCATCAGTAACTAGGGGCCGGGCTTCTTTTCTTTCATCAGTAACTAGGGCCGGGCCGGGCTTCTTTTCTTTCATCAGTAACTAGGGCCGGGCCGGGCTTCTTTTCTTTCATCAGTAACTAGGGGCCGGGCTTCTTTTCTTTCATCAGTAACTAGGGCCGGGCTTCTTTTCTTTCATCAGTAACTAGGGGCCGGGCTTCTTTTCTTTCATCAGTAACTAGGGCCGGGCTTCTTTTCTTTCATCAGTAACTAGGGGCCGGGCTTCTTTTCTTTCATCAGTAACTAGGGGCCGGGCTTCTTTTCTTTCATCAGTAACTAAGGCCGGGCTTCTTTTCTTTCATCAGTAACTAGGGCCGGGCTTCTTTTCTTTCATCAGTAACTAGGGGCCGGGCTTCTTTTCTTTCATCAGTAACTAGGGGCCGGGCTTCTTTTCTTTCATCAGTAACTAAGGCCGGGCTTCTTTTCTTTCATCAGTAACTAAGGCCGGGCTTCTTTTCTTTCATCAGTAACTATTGGCCGGGCTTCTTTTCTTTCATCAGTAACTAGGGGCCGGGCTTCTTTTCTTTCATCAGTAACTAAGGCCGGGCTTCTTTTCTTTCATCAGTAACTAGGGCCGGGCTTCTTTTCTTTCATCAGTAACTAGGGGCCGGGCTTCTTTTCTTTCATCAGTAACTAGGGGCCGGGCTTCTTTTCTTTCATCAGTAACTAAGGCCGGGCTTCTTTTCTTTCATCAGTAACTAAGGCCGGGCTTCTTTTCTCTCATCAGTAACTAGGGGCCGGGCTTCTTTTCTTTCATCAGTAACTAGGGGCCAGGCTTCTTTTCTTTCATCAGTAACTAGGGGCCGGGCTTCTTTTCTTTCATCAGTAACTAGGGGCCGGGCTTCTTTTCTTTCATCAGTAACTAGGGCCGGGCTTCTTTTCTTTCATCAGTAACTAGGGGCCGGGCTTCTTTTCTTTCATCAGTAACTAGGGGCCGGGCTTCTTTTCTTTCATCAGTAACTAGGGCCGGGCTTCTTTTCTCTCATCAGTAACTAGGGGCCGGGCTTCTTTTCTTTCATCAGTAACTAGGGCCGGGCTTCTTTTCTTTCATCAGTAACTAGGGGCCGGGCTTCTTTTCTTTCATCAGTAACTAGGGCCGGGCTTCTTTTCTTTCATCAGTAACTAGGGGCCGGGCTTCTTTTCTTTCATCAGTAACTAGGGGCCGGGCTTCTTTTCTTTCATCAGTAACTAGGGGCCAGGCTTCTTTTCTTTCATCAGTAACTAGGGCCAGGCTTCTTTTCTTTCATCAGTAACTAGGGGCCGGGCTTCTTTTCTCTCATCAGTAACTAGGGCCGGGCTTCTTTTCTTTCATCAGTAACTAGGGGCCGGGCTTCTTTTCTTTCATCAGTAACTAGGGGCCGGGCTTCTTTTCTTTCATCAGTAACTAGGGGCCGGGCTTCTTTTCTTTCATCAGTAACTAGGGGCCGGGCTTCTTTTCTTTCATCAGTAACTAGGGCCGGGCTTCTTTTCTTTCATCAGTAACTAGGGGCCGGGCTTCTTTTCTTTCATCAGTAACTAGGGGCCGGGCTTCTTTTCTTTCATCAGTAACTAAGGCCGGGCTTCTTTTCTTTCATCAGTAACTAGGGGCCGGGCTTCTTTTCTTTCATCATTAACTAGGGGCCGGGCTTCTTTTCTTTCATCAGTAACTAAGGCCGGGCTTCTTTTCTTTCATCAGTAACTAGGGGCCGGGCTTCTTTTCTTTCATCAGTAACTAGGGGCCGGGCTTCTTTTCTTTCATCAGTAACTAAGGCCGGGCTTCTTTTCTTTCATCAGTAACTAGGGGCCGGGCTTCTTTTCTTTCATCAGTAACTAGGGCCGGGCTTCTTTTCTTTCATCAGTAACTAGGGCCGGGCTTCTTTTCTTTCATCAGTAACTAGGGGCCGGGCTTCTTTTCTTTCATCAGTAACTAGGGCCGGGCTTCTTTTCTTTCATCAGTAACTAGGGCCGGGCTTCTTTTCTTTCATCAGTAACTAGGGGCCGGGCTTCTTTTCTTTCATCAGTAACTAGGGGCCGGGCGTCTTTTCTTTCATCAGTAACTAGGGGCCGGGCTTCTTTTCTTTCATCAGTAACTAAGGCCGGGCTTCTTTTCTTTCATCAGTAACTAGGGGCCGGGCTTCTTTTCTTTCATCAGTAACTAGGGGCCGGGCTTCTTTTCTTTCATCAGTAACTAGGGGCCGGGCTTCTTTTCTTTCATCAGTAACTAGGGGCCGGGCTTCTTTTCTTTCATCAGTAACTAGGGGCCGGGCTTCTTTTCTTTCATCAGTAACTAGGGGCCGGGCTTCTTTTCTTTCATCAGTAACTAAGGCCGGGCTTCTTTTCTTTCATCAGTAACTAGGGGCCGGGCGTCTTTTCTTTCATCAGTAACTAGGGGCCGGGCTTCTTTTCTTTCATCAGTAACTAGGGGCCGGGCTTCTTTTCTTTCATCAGTAACTAGGGCCGGGCTTCTTTTCTTTCATCAGTAACTAGGGGCCGGGCTTCTTTTCTTTCATCAGTAACTAGGGGCCGGGCCTGTTTACTTTCATCAGTAACTAGGGGCCGGGCTTCTTTTCTTTCATCAGTAACTAGGGGCCGGGCTTCTTTTCTTTCATCAGTAACTAGGGGCCGGGCTTCTTTTCTTTCATCAGTAACTAGGGGCCGGGCTTCTTTTCTTTCATCAGTAACTAGGGGCCGGGCTTCTTTTCTTTCATCAGTAACTAGGGGCCGGGCTTCTTTTCTTTCATCAGTAACTAGGGGCCGGGCTTCTTTTTTTTCATCAGTAACTAGGGGCCGGGCTTCTTTTCTTTCATCAGTAACTAGGGGCCGGGCTTCTTTTCTTTCATCAGTAACTAGGGCCGGGCTTCTTTTCTTTCATCAGTAACTAGGGCCGGGCTTCTTTTCTTTCATCAGTAACTAGGGCCGGGCTTCTTTTCTTTCATCAGTAACTAGGGGCCAGGCTTCTTTTCTTTCATCAGTAACTAGGGGCCGGGCTTCTTTTCTTTCATCAGTAACTAGGGGCCGGGCCGGGCTTCTTTTCTTTCATCAGTAACTAGGGGCCGGGCTTCTTTTCTTTCATCAGTAACTAGGGGCCGGGCTTCTTTTCTTTCATCAGTAACTAGGGGCCGGTCTTCTTTTCTTTCATCAGTAACTAGGGGCCGGGCTTCTTTTCTTTCATCAGTAACTAAGGCCGGGCTTCTTTTCTTTCATCAGTAACTAGGGCCGGGCTTCTTTTCTTTCATCAGTAACTAGGGGCCGGGCTTCTTTTCTTTCATCAGTAACTAAGGCCGGGCTTCTTTTCTTTCATCAGTAACTAGGGCCGGGCTTCTTTTCTTTCATCAGTAACTAGGGGCCGGGCTTCTTTTCTTTCATCAGTAACTAGGGGCCGGGCTTCTTTTCTTTCATCAGTAACTAGGGGCCGGGCTTCTTTTCTTTCATCAGTAACTAGGGGCCGGGCTTCTTTTCTTTCATCAGTAACTAGGGGCCGGGCTTCTTTTCTTTCATCAGTAACTAGGGGCCGGGCTTCTTTTCTTTCATCAGTAACTAGGGGCCGGTCTTCTTTTCTTTCATCAGTAACTAGGGGCCGGGCTTCTTTTCTTTCATCAGTAACTAAGGCCGGGCTTCTTTTCTTTCATCAGTAACTAGGGCCGGGCTTCTTTTCTTTCATCAGTAACTAGGGGCCGGGCTTCTTTTCTTTCATCAGTAACTAAGGCCGGGCTTCTTTTCTTTCATCAGTAACTAGGGCCGGGCTTCTTTTCTTTCATCAGTAACTAGGGGCCGGGCTTCTTTTCTTTCATCAGTAACTAGGGGCCGGGCTTCTTTTCTTTCATCAGTAACTAGGGGCCGGGCTTCTTTTCTTTCATCAGTAACTAGGGGCCGGGCTTCTTTTCTTTCATCAGTAACTAGGGGCCGGGCTTCTTTTCTTTCATCAGTAACTAGGGGCCGGGCTTCTTTTCTTTCATCAGTAACTAGGGGCCGGTCTTCTTTTCTTTCATCAGTAACTAGGGGCCGGGCTTCTTTTCTCTCATCAGTAACTAGGGGCCGGGCTTCTTTTCTTTCATCAGTAACTAAGGCCGGGCTTCTTTTCTTTCATCAGTAACTAGGGGCCGGGCTTCTTTTCTTTCATCAGTAACTAGGGGCCGGGCTTCTTTTCTTTCATCAGTAACTAGGGGCCGGGCTTCTTTTCTTTCATCAGTAACTAGGGCCGGGCTTCTTTTCTTTCATCAGTAACTAGGGGCCGGGCTTCTTTTCTTTCATCAGTAACTAGGGGCCGGGCTTCTTTTCTTTCATCAGTAACTAGGGGCCGGGCTTCTTTTCTTTCATCAGTAACTAGGGCCGGGCTTCTTTTCTTTCATCAGTAACTAGGGGCCGGGCTTCTTTTCTTTCATCAGTAACTAGGGGCCGGGCTTCTTTTCTTTCATCAGTAACTAGGGGCCGGGCTTCTTTTCTTTCATCAGTAACTAGGGGCCGGGCTTCTTTTCTTTCATCAGTAACTAAGGCCGGGCTTCTTTTCTTTCATCAGTAACTAGGGGCCGGGCTTCTTTTCTTTCATCAGTAACTAGGGGCCGGGCTTCTTTTCTTTCATCAGTAACTAGGGGCCGGGCCAGGCTTCTTTCATCAGTAACTAGGGTACGGTCCAGGCTTGGGGAATCCGAACATTTCTTTAACCTGAGACATTTCCGGCCCGTCATGTCGGACTAAGATCATAACGTGGTGTCAGAAGTCCTTCAACCTCGTCAAATATAAAGCACCACAGATTTTTATTTCACACCAACTAATAATGTTCCTTGAGTTCTGTCAGAGTTTTTAGAGTGACACCGTAACTAACTGCTAACTGCTCTCATGTCTCTTCATTGAGCAGAGCTGTTGCTATGGATACTCAGAGCGCCATGAGCAAAGTGCATGCAGAGCGAGCGGCGCAGGGAGCGAGTCACAGACTGACAGAAGCAGCTCATGGATTTACTGACGGAAGGAACTTATTTGGGACAGGGCCGGGGATTTAAATTTGGCAGAAGCAATCGAGCCTGGGTAGTGTAGGGCGTTGAGCGTCGCGGGTATGGGTAGGATTCAGGCTTAAAATACATGCAGGGCTCTAGTGTGGCTGTTACTGTGTGGGGCTGTTTCTGTGTGCTGTGGGGCTGTGTGACCCCCCACTATCAACCCTTCCTTCACAGGAAGGAACATTGTCTGCCCTTTATGGATCAGCTGAGGACCTACTATGCCTTCTGTCCACACAGATGAGCCGACAACAAGATCATCTACCCTGTAGACACTGGCCCACGTACACTACCAGTCATACGTTTGGACACACCTAATCATTCAAGGGGTTGTATACATTGTTGAATAATAGTGAAGACATCAAAACTATGAAAAAACACATATGGAATCATATAGTAACCAAAGAAGTTTTGAGATTCTTTGAAGTAGCCACCCCTTTTTGCCTTGACAGCTTTGCACACTCTTGGCATTCTCTCAACCAGCTCTTCATGAGGTAGTCACCTGGAATGCATTTCAATTAACAGGTGTGCCTTGTTAAAAGTTAATTTGTGTAATTTCTTTCCGTCTTAATGAGTTTGAGCCAATCAGTTGTGTTGGGACTAGGTAGGGGGGGGGGGGGGGGGGTATACAGAAGATAGCCCTATTTGGTAAAAGACCAAGTCCATATTATGGAAAGATGCATCGACCTCTCAACTGTTTCCAGGGAAACTAAGATGCATCGACCTGTCAACTGTTACCAGGGAAACTAAGATGCATCGACCTGTCAACTGTTTCCAGGGAAACTAAGATGCATCGACCTGTCAACTGTTACCAGGGAAACTAAGATGCATCGACCTGTCAACTGTTACCAGGGAAACTAAGATGCATCGACCTCTCAACTGTTTCCAGGGAAACTAAGATGCATCGACCTGTCATCTGTTTCCAGGGAAACTAAGATGCATCGACCTGTCAACTGTTTCCAGGGAAACTAAGATGCATCGACCTGTCATCTGTTTCCAGGGAAACTAAGATGCATCGACCTCTCAACTGTTTCCAGGGAAACTAAGATGCATCGACCTGTCATCTGTTTCCAGGGAAACTAAGATGCATCGACCTGTCAACTGTTTCCAGGGAAACTAAGATGCATCGACCTGTCATCTGTTTCCAGGGAAACTAAGATGCATCGACCTGTCATCTGTTTCCAGGACAGCTAAGATGCATCGACCTGTCAACTGTTTCCAGGGAAACTAAGATGCATCGACCTGTCATCTGTTTCCAGGGAAACTAAGATTCATCGACCTGTCATCTGTTTCCAGGGAAACTAAGATTCATCGACCTGTCAACTGTTACCAGGGCGGCTAAGATGCATCGACCTGTCAACTGTTTCCAGGGAAACTAAGATGCATCGACCTCTCAACTGTTACCAGGGAAACTAAGATGATGAAGAGGAGTCAAACCCTAACAAAGGAACATCACTTATGACTAATGTCCTAGAGATATATTGATAAAAGTCACCTTGTCCTAGAGATATATTGATAAAAGTCACCTTGTCCTAGAGATCTATTGATAAAAGTCACCTTGTCCTAGAGATATATTGATAAAAGTCACCTTGTCCTAGAGATATATTGATAAAAGTCACCTTGTCCTAGAGATATATTGATAAAAGTCACCTTGTCCTAGAGATATATTGATAAAAGTCACCTTGTCCTAGAGATATATTGATAAAAGTCACCTTGTCCTAGAGATATATTGATGAAAGTCACCTTGTCCTAGAGATATATTGATGAAAGTCACCTTGTCCTAGAGATATATTGATAAAAGTCACCTTGTCCTAGAGATATATTGATAAAAGTCACCTTGTCCTAGAGATATATTGATGAAAGTCACCTTGTCCTAGAGATATATTGATAAAAGTCACCTTGTCCTAGAGATATATCGATAAATGTCACCTTGTCCTAGAGATATATTGATAAAAGTCACCTTGTCCTAGAGATATATTGATAAATGTCACCTTGTCCTAGAGATATATTGATAAAAGTCACCTTGTCCTAGAGAGATTGACATGGTAATTAAAACGCCACACCGGGGTAAACTACACCAAACACAGCCCTTATTTTAACTGTTTCTAAAATCCTCTATAGGGGGGAAAAATGAATGGTGAGAGAAAGATTGGAACCATTTCCCTGTTTTGACCCGCTAGGTTTTATGGGTATTATGACACCACCTCCACTGTGGGGCTCTATACCTCCAGTACCCTGCTGAAGTGAAGTCCTCTCAGCCAGAGGCTCTCCATTGGGATAAATACAGAGCTGGTACAGATACTGTATGACTCCATGTGAAAATGCTGCTAGCGTTCATGTTGAACAATTAAAAAATATATATATTTTAAACATTTTTTACCCCCTTTTTCTCCCCAATTTCGTGGTATCCAATTGTTAGTAGCTACTATCTTGTCTCATCGCTACAACTCCCGTACGGGCTCGGGAGAGACGAGTGTCGAAAGTCATGCGTCCTTCGATACACAACCCAACCAAGCCGCACTGCTTCTTAACACAGCGCGCATCCAACCCGGAAGCCAGCCGCACCAATGTGTCGGAGGAAACACCGTGCACCTGACAACCTTGGTTAGCGCGCTCTGCGCCCGGCCCGCCACAGGAGTCGCTGGTGCACGATGAGACAAGGACATCCCTACCGGCCAAACCCTCCCTAACTCGGACGACGCTAGGCCAAGTGTGCGTCGCCCCACGGACCTCCCGGTCGCGGTCGGTTACGACAGAGCCTGGGCGCGAACCCAGAGTCTCTGGTGGCACAGCTGGCACTGCAGTACAGGGCCCTTAACCACTGCGCCACCCGGGAGGCCCATTGAACAATTTTTTATTACATTTCTCTTTATTTTCCAGTCTTTTATCTGATGCTTTCTACATTTTAATTTATAGCTTGTACCATTTCTGTATCCATACAAATCGGTAGAAAATGTTATTTTTTGGTTCTGTGGAGTTGTGATCCTATGTGATGCACCTGGGCTCTGGTTTATACACACCTGGTCACATCACCTGGCTAATCACTTTTAAAGTTCTCCCAATCCTCTGTAAGATATTTTTCCAATGGGGAATCCTTAAAGCTGGCTGGGGTTAGCGTGTCCTGTCTGAAGTCCAAGCCGTTAGCTCTGTGTGGACACAGACAGCAGACCTGGGAAGTGCTTCAATGGATGAAATGGGGTTTTTATGTTTCCACTGATACTTCCTCTTCGCCAGGAGGGACTACTATTTAGACTTCGGCTTATTGTAGGCTTACATGTGTTCAGTATAGCTAGGCCCAGATCTGGAGCTAGGCCCAGAGCTGTAGCTAGGCCCAGAGCTGAGGCTATGTTCAGTATAGCTAGGCCCAGAGCTGAGGCTATGTTCAGTATAGCTAGGCCCAGATCTGAGGCTATGTTCAGTATAGCTAGGCCCAGATCTGGAGCTAGGCCCAGAGCTGTAGCTAGGCCCAGAGCTGAGGCCATGTTCAGTATAGCTAGGCCCAGATCTGAAGCTATGTTCAGTATAGCTAGGCCCAGATCTGAAGCTATGTTCAGTATAGCTAGGCCCAGATCTGAGGCTGTGTTCAGTATAGCTAGGCCCAGAGCTGAGGCCATGTTCAGTATAGCTAGGCCCAGATCTGAGGCTATGTTCAGTATAGCTAGGCCCAGATCTGAGGCTATGTTCAGTATAGCTAGGCCCAGAGCTGAGGCTATGCATGCATTGAAGAGGCCATAACAGAGAAATGGTTGGTCACCATGTTGACGCTGCATTGAAGAGGCCATAACAGAGAAATGATTGGTCAGAAAAGACTTCTATGACTAAATATACCAGTAGCCTACAACCTTGGATCGACTAGCAGGAAATAACCTTCATGACAACATAAACCTGTTTATTATTCCCGTGTGGCCCATACAGCATCTATCAAATGCAAACTGAATGTCAACACAACACATGTCCACAGGCTTCATAATACTGTGTGTTTAAAAACATTTTTGATCAGGCATTATATTACAAAGAAACAGAGATTCAGAGACCTAATGAGACAGGCATCCTGAGACGGCACCCTATTCCCTATATAGGGGACTTATATGGCTTTTGGGTTTCAAAAGTGCCCAGGATAAAAAGCATCTCATAGAGAGGACAGGGCTGTAGAGACTGTTCCTGGAACAGAACAGAGCACCCGTATCAATCCTACAATAGAGAGGACAGGACTGTAGAGACTGTTCCTGGAACAGAACAGAACACCTGTATCAATCCTACAATAGAGAGGACAGGACTGTAGAGACTGTTCCTGGAACAGAACACCTGTATCAATCCTACAATAGAGAGGACAGGACTGTAGAGACTGTTCCTGGAACAGAACAGAACACCTGTATCAATCCTACAATAGAGAGGACAGGACTGTAGAGACTGTTCCTGGAACAGAACAGAACACCTGTATCAATCCTACAATAGAGAGGACAGGACTGTAGAGACTGTTCCTGGAACAGAACACCTGTATCAACCCTACAATAGAGAGGACAGGACTGTAGAGACTGTTCCTGGAACAGAACAGAGCACCCGTATCAATCCTACAATAGAGAGGACAGGACTGTAGAGACTGTTCCTGGAACAGAACAGAACACCTGTATCAACCCTACAATAGAGGGGACAGGACTGCAGAGACTGTTCCTGGAACAGAACAGAGCACCTGTACCAATCCTACAATAGAGAGGACAGGACTGTAGAGACTGTTCCTGGAACAGAACACCTGTATCAATCCTACAATAGAGAGGACAGGACTGTAGAGACTGTTCCTGGAACAGAACAGAACACCTGTATTAACCCTACAATAGAGGGGACAGGACTGCAGAGACTGTTCCTGGAACAGAACAGAACACCTGTATCAACCCTACAATAGAGGGGACAGGACTGCAGAGACTGTTCCTGGAACAGAACAGAGCACCTGTACCAATCCTACAATAGAGAGGACAGGACTGTAGAGACTGTTCCTGGAACAGAACAGAACACCTGTATCAATCCTACAATAGAGAGGACAGGACTGTAGAGACTGTTCCTGGAACAGAACAGAACACCTGTATCAATCCTACAATAGAGAGGACAGGACTGTAGAGACTGTTCCTGGAACAGAACAGAACACCGGTATCAATCCTACAATAGAGAGGACAGGACTGTAAAGACTGTTCCTAGAACAGAACAGAACACCTGTATCAACCCTACAATAGAGAGGACAGGACTGTAGAGACTGTTCCTGGAACAGAACACCTGTATCAATCCTACAATAGAGAGGACAGGACTGTAGAGACTGTTCCTGGAACAGAACAGAACACCTGTATCAATCCTACAATAGAGAGGACAGGACTGTAGAGACTGTTCCTGGAACAGAACAGAACACCTGTATCAATCCTACAATAGAGAGGACAGGACTGTAGAGACTGTTCCTAGAACAGAACACCTTAGTCAATCCTACAATAGAGAGGACAGGACTGTAGAGACTGTTCCTAGAACAGAACACCTGTATCAATCCTACAATAGAGAGGACAGGACTGTAGAGACTGTTCCTAGAACAGAACACCTTAGTCAATCCTACAATAGAAAGGACAGGACTGTAGAGACTGTTCCTAGAACAGAACACCTCAGTCAATCCTACAATAGAGAGGACAGGACTGTAGAGACTGTTCCTGGAACAGAACAGAACACCTGTATCAATCCTACAATAGAGAGGACAGGACTGTAGAGACTGTTCCTGGAACAGAACAGAACACCGGTATCAATCCTACAATAGAGAGGACTGGACTGTAGAGACTGTTCCTGGAACAGAACAGAACACCTGTATCAACCCTACAATAGAGAGGACAGGACTGTAGAGACTGTTCCTGGAACAGAACACCTGTATCAATCCTACAATAGAGAGGACAGGACTGTAGAGACTGTTCCTGGAACAGAACAGAACACCTGTATCAATCCTACAATAGAGAGGACAGGACTGTAGAGACTGTTCCTGGAACAGAACAGAACACCTTAGTCAATCCTACAATAGAGAGGACAGGACTGTAGAGACTGTTCCTGGAACAGAACAGAACACCTGTATCAATCCTACAATAGAGAGGACAGGGCTGTAGAGACTGTTCCTAGAACAGAACACCTGTATCAATCCTACAATAGAGAGGACAGGACTGTAGAGACTGTTCCTGGAACAGAACAGAACACCGGTATCAACCCTACAATAGAGAGGACAGGACTGTAGAGACTGTTCCTGGAACAGAACAGAACACCTGTATGAACCCTACAATAGAGAGGACAGGACTGTAGAGACTGTTCCTGGAACAGAACAGAACACCTGTATCAATCCTACAATAGAGAGGACAGGACTGTAGAGACTGTTCCTGGAACAGAACAGAACACCTGTATCAACCCTACAATAGAGAGGACAGGACTGTAGAGACTGTTCCTGGAACAGAACAGAACACCTGTATCAATCCTACAATAGAGAGGACAGGACTGTAGAGACTGTTCCTGGAACAGAACAGAACACCGGTATCAATCCTACAATAGAGAGGACAGGACTGTAAAGACTGTTCCTAGAACAGAACAGAACACCTGTATCAACCCTACAATAGAGAGGACAGGACTGTAGAGACTGTTCCTGGAACAGAACACCTGTATCAATCCTACAATAGAGAGGACAGGACTGTATAGACTGTTCCTAGAACAGAACACCTTAGTCAATCCTACAATAGAGAGGACAGGACTGTAGAGACTGTTCCTAGAACAGAACACCTGTATCAATCCTACAATAGAGAGGACAGGACTGTAGAGACTGTTCCTAGAACAGAACACCTTAGTCAATCCTACAATAGAAAGGACAGGACTGTAGAGACTGTTCCTAGAACAGAACACCTGTATCAATCCTACAATAGAGAGGACAGGACTGTAGAGACTGTTCCTGGAACAGAACAGAACACCGGTATCAATCCTACAATAGAGAGGACAGGACTGTAAAGACTGTTCCTAGAACAGAACAGAACACCTGTATCAACCCTACAATAGAGAGGACAGGACTGTAGAGACTGTTCCTGGAACAGAACACCTGTATCAATCCTACAATAGAGAGGACAGGACTGTAGAGACTGTTCCTGGAACAGAACAGAACACCTGAGTCAATCCTACAATAGAGAGGACAGGACTGTAGAGACTGTTCCTGGAACAGAACAGAACACCTGTATCAACCCTACAATAGAGAGGACAGGACTGTAGAGACTGTTCCTGGAACAGAACACCTGTATCAACCCTACAATAGAGAGGACAGGACTGTAGAGACTGTTCCTGGAACAGAACAGAACACCTGTATCAATCCTACAATAGAGAGGACAGGACTGTAGAGACTGTTCCTGGAACAGAACAGAACACCTGTATCAATCCTACAATAGAGAGGACAGGACTGTAAAGACTGTTCCTAGAACAGAACAGAACACCTGTATCAACCCTACAATAGAGAGGACAGGACTGTAGAGACTGTTCCTGGAACAGAACACCTGTATCAATCCTACAATAGAGAGGACAGGACTGTAGAGACTGTTCCTGGAACAGAACAGAACACCTGTATCAATCCTACAATAGAGAGGACAGGACTGTAGAGACTGTTCCTGGAACAGAACAGAACACCTGTATCAATCCTACAATAGAGAGGACAGGACTGTAGAGACTGTTCCTAGAACAGAACACCTTAGTCAATCCTACAATAGAGAGGACAGGACTGTAGAGACTGTTCCTAGAACAGAACACCTGTATCAATCCTACAATAGAGAGGACAGGACTGTAGAGACTGTTCCTAGAACAGAACACCTTAGTCAATCCTACAATAGAAAGGACAGGACTGTAGAGACTGTTCCTAGAACAGAACACCTTAGTCAATCCTACAATAGAGAGGACAGGACTGTAGAGACTGTTCCTGGAACAGAACAGAACACCTGTATCAATCCTACAATAGAGAGGACAGGACTGTAGAGACTGTTCCTGGAACAGAACAGAACACCGGTATCAATCCTACAATAGAGAGGACAGGACTGTAGAGACTGTTCCTGGAACAGAACAGAACACCTGTATCAATCCTACAATAGAGAGGACAGGACTGTAGAGACTGTTCCTGGAACAGAACAGAACACCTGTATCAACCCTACAATAGAGAGGACAGGACTGTAGAGACTGTTCCTGGAACAGAACACCTGTATCAATCCTACAATAGAGAGGACAGGACTGTAGAGACTGTTCCTGGAACAGAACAGAACACCTGTATCAATCCTACAATAGAGAGGACAGGACTGTAGAGACTGTTCCTGGAACAGAACAGAACACCTTAGTCAATCCTACAATAGAGAGGACAGGACTGTAGAGACTGTTCCTGGAACAGAACAGAACACCTGTATCAATCCTACAATAGAGAGGACAGGGCTGTAGAGACTGTTCCTAGAACAGAACACCTGTATCAATCCTACAATAGAGAGGACAGGACTGTAGAGACTGTTCCTGGAACAGAACAGAACACCGGTATCAACCCTACAATAGAGAGGACAGGACTGTAGAGACTGTTCCTGGAACAGAACAGAACACCTGTATCAACCCTACAATAGAGAGGACAGGACTGTAGAGACTGTTCCTGGAACAGAACAGAACACCTGTATCAATCCTACAATAGAGAGGACAGGACTGTAGAGACTGTTCCTGGAACAGAACAGAACACCTGTATCAACCCTACAATAGAGAGGACAGGTCTGTAGAGACTGTTCCTGGAACAGAACAGAACACCTGTATCAATCCTACAATAGAGAGGACAGGACTGTAGAGACTGTTCCTGGAACAGAACAGAACACCGGTATCAATCCTACAATAGAGAGGACAGGACTGTAAAGACTGTTCCTAGAACAGAACAGAACACCTGTATCAACCCTACAATAGAGAGGACAGGACTGTAGAGACTGTTCCTGGAACAGAACAGAACACCGGTATCAATCCTACAATAGAGAGGACAGGACTGTAGAGACTGTTCCTGGAACAGAACAGAACACCTGTATCAATCCTACAATAGAGAGGACAGGACTGTAGAGACTGTTCCTGGAACAGAACAGAACACCTGTATCAACCCTACAATAGAGAGGACAGGACTGTAGAGACTGTTCCTGGAACAGAACACCTGTATCAATCCTACAATAGAGAGGACAGGACTGTAGAGACTGTTCCTGGAACAGAACAGAACACCTGTATCAATCCTACAATAGAGAGGACAGGACTGTAGAGACTGTTCCTGGAACAGAACAGAACACCTTAGTCAATCCTACAATAGAGAGGACAGGACTGTAGAGACTGTTCCTGGAACAGAACAGAACACCTGTATCAATCCTACAATAGAGAGGACAGGGCTGTAGAGACTGTTCCTAGAACAGAACACCTGTATCAATCCTACAATAGAGAGGACAGGACTGTAGAGACTGTTCCTGGAACAGAACAGAACACCGGTATCAACCCTACAATAGAGAGGACAGGACTGTAGAGACTGTTCCTGGAACAGAACAGAACACCTGTATCAACCCTACAATAGAGAGGACAGGACTGTAGAGACTGTTCCTGGAACAGAACAGAACACCTGTATCAATCCTACAATAGAGAGGACAGGACTGTAGAGACTGTTCCTGGAACAGAACAGAACACCTGTATCAACCCTACAATAGAGAGGACAGGTCTGTAGAGACTGTTCCTGGAACAGAACAGAACACCTGTATCAATCCTACAATAGAGAGGACAGGACTGTAGAGACTGTTCCTGGAACAGAACAGAACACCGGTATCAATCCTACAATAGAGAGGACAGGACTGTAAAGACTGTTCCTAGAACAGAACAGAACACCTGTATCAACCCTACAATAGAGAGGACAGGACTGTAGAGACTGTTCCTGGAACAGAACACCTGTATCAATCCTACAATAGAGAGGACAGGACTGTAGAGACTGTTCCTGGAACAGAACAGAACACCTGTATCAATCCTACAATAGAGAGGACAGGACTGTAGAGACTGTTCCTGGAACAGAACAGAACACCTGTATCAATCCTACAATAGAGAGGACAGGACTGTAGAGACTGTTCCTAGAACAGAACACCTTAGTCAATCCTACAATAGAGAGGACAGGACTGTAGAGACTGTTCCTAGAACAGAACACCTGTATCAATCCTACAATAGAGAGGACAGGACTGTAGAGACTGTTCCTAGAACAGAACACCTTAGTCAAGCCTACAATAGAAAGGACAGGACTGTAGAGACTGTTCCTAGAACAGAACACCTGTATCAATCCTACAATAGAGAGGACAGGACTGTAGAGACTGTTCCTGGAACAGAACAGAACACCTGTATCAATCCTACAATAGAGGGGACAGGACTGTAGAGACTGTTCCTGGAACAGAACAGAACACCTGTATTAACCCTACAATAGAGAGGACAGGACTGTAGAGACTGTTCCTGGAACAGAACAGAACACCTGTATCAATCCTACAATAGAGAGGACAGGACTGTAGAGACTGTTCCTGGAACAGAACAGAACACCTGTATCAACCCTACAATAGAGAGGACAGGACTGTAGAGACTGTTCCTGGAACAGAACACCTGTATCAATCCTACAATAGAGAGGACAGGACTGTAGAGACTGTTCCTGGAACAGAACAGAACACCTGTATCAATCCTACAATAGAGAGGACAGGACTGTAGAGACTGTTCCTGGAACAGAACAGAACACCTGTATCAACCCTACAATAGAGGGGACAGGACTGTAGAGACTGTTCCTGGAACAGAACAGAACACCTGTATCAATCCTACAATAGAGAGGACAGGACTGTAGAGACTGTTCCTGGAACAGAACAGAACACCGGTATCAACCCTACAATAGAGAGGACAGGACTGTAGAGACTGTTCCTGGAACAGAACACCGGTATCAATCCTACAATAGAGAGGACAGGACTGTAGAGACTGTTCCTGGAACAGAACACCTGAGTCAATCCTACAATAGAGAGGACAGGACTGTAGAGACTGTTCCTGGAACAGAACAGAACACCGGTATCAACCCTACAATAGAGAGGACAGGACTGTAGAGACTGTTCCTGGAACAGAACACCTGAGTCAATCCTACAATAGAGAGGACAGGACTGTAGAGACTGTTCCTGGAACAGAACAGAGCACCTGTATCAATCCTACAATAGAGAGGACAGGACTGTAGAGACTGTTCCTGGAACAGAACACCTGAGTCAATCCTACAATAGAGAGGACAGGACTGTAGAGACTGTTCCTGGAACAGAACACCTGAGTCAATCCTACAATAGAGAGGACAGGACTGTAGAGACTGTTCCTGGAACAGAACACCTGAGTCAATCCTACAATAGAGAGGACAGGACTGCAGAGACTGTTCCTGGAACAGAACAGAACACCTGTATCAACCCTACAATAGAGAGGACAGGACTGTAGAGACTGTTCCTGGAACAGAACACCTTAGTCAAGCCTACAATAGAGAGGACAGGACTGTAGAGACTGTTCCTGGAACAGAACAGAACACCTGAGTCAATCCTACAATAGAGAGGACAGGACTGTAGAGACTGTTCCTGGAACAGAACAGAACACCGGTATCAACCCTACAATAGAGAGGACAGGACTGTAAAGACTGTTCCTAGAACAGAACAGAACACCTGTATCAACCCTACAATAGAGAGGACAGGACTGTAGAGACTGTTCCTGGAACAGAACACCTGTATCAATCCTACAATAGAGAGGACAGGACTGTAGAGACTGTTCCTGGAACAGAACAGAACACCTGTATCAATCCTACAATAGAGAGGACAGGACTGTAGAGACTGTTCCTGGAACAGAACAGAACACCTGTATCAATCCTACAATAGAGAGGACAGGACTGTAGAGACTGTTCCTAGAACAGAACACCTGTATCAATCCTACAATAGAGAGGACAGGACTGTAGAGACTGTTCCTAGAACAGAACACCTGTATCAATCCTACAATAGAGAGGACAGGACTGTAGAGACTGTTCCTAGAACAGAACACCTTAGTCAATCCTACAATAGAAAGGACAGGACTGTAGAGACTGTTCCTAGAACAGAACACCTTAGTCAATCCTACAATAGAGAGGACAGGACTGTAGAGACTGTTCCTGGAACAGAACAGAACACCTGTATCAATCCTACAATAGAGAGGACAGGACTGTAGAGACTGTTCCTGGAACAGAACAGAACACCTGTATCAACCCTACAATAGAGAGGACAGGACTGTAGAGACTGTTCCTGGAACAGAACACCTGAGTCAATCCTACAATAGAGAGGACAGGACTGTAGAGACTGTTCCTGGAACAGAACAGAACACCTGTATCAATCCTACAATAGAGAGGACAGGACTGTAGAGACTGTTCCTGGAACAGAACAGAACACCTTAGTCAATCCTACAATAGAGAGGACAGGACTGTAGAGACTGTTCCTGGAACAGAACAGAACACCTGTATCAATCCTACAATAGAGAGGACAGGGCTGTAGAGACTGTTCCTAGAACAGAACACCTGTATCAATCCTACAATAGAGAGGACAGGTCTGTAGAGACTGTTCCTGGAACAGAGCAGAACACCTGTATCAACCCTACAATAGAGAGGACAGGACTGTAGAGACTGTTCCTGGAACAGAACAGAACACCGGTATCAATCCTACAATAGAGAGGACAGGACTGTAGAGACTGTTCCTGGAACAGAACAGAACACCGGTATCAATCCTACAATAGAGAGGACAGGACTGTAAAGACTGTTCCTAGAACAGAACAGAACACCTGTATCAACCCTACAATAGAGAGGACAGGACTGTAGAGACTGTTCCTGGAACAGAACACCTGTATCAATCCTACAATAGAGAGGACAGGACTGTAGAGACTGTTCCTGGAACAGAACAGAACACCTGTATCAATCCTACAATAGAGAGGACAGGACTGTAGAGACTGTTCCTGGAACAGAACAGAACACCTGTATCAATCCTACAATAGAGAGGACAGGACTGTAGAGACTGTTCCTAGAACAGAACACCTGAGTCAATCCTACAATAGAGAGGACAGGACTGTAGAGACTGTTCCTAGAACAGAACACCTGTATCAATCCTACAATAGAGAGGACAGGACTGTAGAGACTGTTCCTGGAACAGAACAGAACACCTGTATCAATCCTACAATAGAGAGGACAGGACTGTAGAGACTGTTCCTGGAACAGAACAGAACACCTGTATTAACCCTACAATAGAGAGGACAGGACTGTAGAGACTGTTCCTGGAACAGAACAGAACACCTGTATCAATCCTACAATAGAGAGGACAGGACTGTAGAGACTGTTCCTGGAACAGAACAGAACACCTGTATCAACCCTACAATAGAGAGGACAGGACTGTAGAGACTGTTCCTGGAACAGAACACCTGTATCAATCCTACAATAGAGAGGACAGGACTGTAGAGACTGTTCCTGGAACAGAACAGAACACCTGTATCAATCCTACAATAGAGAGGACAGGACTGTAGAGACTGTTCCTGGAACAGAACAGAACACCTGTATCAACCCTACAATAGAGAGGACAGGACTGTAGAGACTGTTCCTGGAACAGAACAGAACACCTGTATCAATCCTACAATAGAGAGGACAGGACTGTAGAGACTGTTCCTGGAACAGAACAGAACACCTGTATCAATCCTACAATAGAGAGGACAGGACTGTAGAGACTGTTCCTGGAACAGAACAGAACACCTGTATCAACCCTACAATAGAGGGGACATGACTTTAGAGACTGTTCCTGGAACAGAACAGAACACCTGTATCAATCCTACAATAGAGAGGACAGGACTGTAGAGACTGTTCCTGGAACAGAACAGAACACCGGTATCAACCCTACAATAGAGAGGACAGGACTGTAGAGACTGTTCCTGGAACAGAACACCGGTATCAAACCTACAATAGAGAGGACAGGACTGTAGAGACTGTTCCTGGAACAGAACAGAACACCTGTATCAATCCTACAATAGAGAGGACAGGACTGTAGAGACTGTTCCTGGAACAGAACAGAACACCGGTATCAACCCTACAATAGAGAGGACAGGACTGTAGAGACTGTTCCTGGAACAGAACACCGGTATCAATCCTACAATAGAGAGGACAGGACTGTAGAGACTGTTCCTGGAACAGAACACCTGAGTCAATCCTACAATAGAGAGGACAGGACTGTAGAGACTGTTCCTGGAACAGAACAGAACACCGGTATCAACCCTACAATAGAGAGGACAGGACTGTAGAGACTGTTCCTGGAACAGAACACCTGAGTCAATCCTACAATAGAGAGGACAGGACTGTAGAGACTGTTCCTGGAACAGAACAGAGCACCTGTATCAATCCTACAATAGAGAGGACAGGACTGTAGAGACTGTTCCTGGAACAGAACACCTGAGTCAATCCTACAATAGAGAGGACAGGACTGTAGAGACTGTTCCTGGAACAGAACACCTGAGTCAATCCTACAATAGAGAGGACAGGACTGTAGAGACTGTTCCTGGAACAGAACACCTGAGTCAATCCTACAATAGAGAGGACAGGACTGCAGAGACTGTTCCTGGAACAGAACAGAACACCTGTATCAACCCTACAATAGAGAGGACAGGACTGTAGAGACTGTTCCTGGAACAGAACACCTTAGTCAATCCTACAATAGAGAGGACAGGACTGTAGAGACTGTTCCTGGAACAGAACAGAACACCTGAGTCAATCCTACAATAGAGAGGACAGGACTGTAGAGACTGTTCCTGGAACAGAACAGAACACCTGTATCAATCCTACAATAGAGAGGACAGGACTGTAGAGACTGTTCCTGGAACAGAACAGAACACCGGTATCAATCCTACAATAGAGAGGACAGGACTGTAAAGACTGTTCCTAGAACAGAACAGAACACCTGTATCAACCCTACAATAGAGAGGACAGGACTGTAGAGACTGTTCCTGGAACAGAACACCTGTATCAACCCTACAATAGAGAGGACAGGACTGTATAGACTGTTCCTGGAACAGAACAGAACACCTGTATCAATCCTACAATAGAGAGGACAGGACTGTAGAGACTGTTCCTGGAACAGAACAGAACACCTTTATCAAGCCTACAATAGAGAGGACAGGACTGTAGAGACTGTTCCTAGAACAGAACACCTTAGTCAATCCTACAATAGAGAGGACAGGACTGTAGAGACTGTTCCTAGAACAGAACACCTGTATCAATCCTACAATAGAGAGGACAGGACTGTAGAGACTGTTCCTAGAACAGAACACCTTAGTCAATCCTACAATAGAAAGGACAGGACTGTAGAGACTGTTCCTAGAACAGAACACCTTAGTCAATCCTACAATAGAGAGGACAGGACTGTAGAGACTGTTCCTGGAACAGAACAGAACACCTGTATCAATCCTACAATAGAGAGGACAGGACTGTAGAGACTGTTCCTGGAACAGAACAGAACACCTTAGTCAATCCTACAATAGAGAGGACAGGACTGTAGAGACTGTTCCTGGAACAGAACAGAACACCTGTATCAATCCTACAATAGAGAGGACAGGGCTGTAGAGACTGTTCCTAGAACAGAACACCTGTATCAATCCTACAATAGAGAGGACAGGACTGTAGAGACTGTTCCTGGAACAGAACAGAACACCTGTATCAACCCTACAATAGAGAGGACAGGACTGTAGAGACTGTTCCTGGAACAGAACAGAACACCTGTATCAATCCTACAATAGAGAGGACAGGACTGTAGAGACTGTTCCTGGAACAGAACAGAACACCTGTATCAACCCTACAATAGAGAGGACAGGTCTGTAGAGACTGTTCCTGGAACAGAACAGAACACCTGTATCAATCCTACAATAGAGAGGACAGGACTGTAGAGACTGTTCCTGGAACAGAACAGAACACCGGTATCAATCCTACAATAGAGAGGACAGGACTGTAAAGACTGTTCCTAGAACAGAACAGAACACCTGTATCAACCCTACAATAGAGAGGACAGGACTGTAGAGACTGTTCCTGGAACAGAACACCTGTATCAATCCTACAATAGAGAGGACAGGACTGTAGAGACTGTTCCTGGAACAGAACAGAACACCGGTATCAATCCTACAATAGAGAGGACAGGACTGTAGAGACTGTTCCTGGAACAGAACAGAACACCTGTATCAACCCTACAATAGAGAGGACAGGACTGTAGAGACTGTTCCTAGAACAGAACACCTTAGTCAATCCTACAATAGAGAGGACAGGACTGTAGAGACTGTTCCTAGAACAGAACACCTGTATCAATCCTACAATAGAGAGGACAGGACTGTAGAGACTGTTCCTAGAACAGAACACCTTAGTCAATCCTACAATAGAAAGGACAGGACTGTAGAGACTGTTCCTAGAACAGAACACCTGTATCAATCCTACAATAGAGAGGACAGGACTGTAGAGACTGTTCCTGGAACAGAACAGAACACCTGTATCAATCCTACAATAGAGAGGACAGGACTGTAGAGACTGTTCCTGGAACAGAACAGAACACCTGTATTAACCCTACAATAGAGAGGACAGGACTGTAGAGACTGTTCCTGGAACAGAACAGAACACCTGTATCAATCCTACAATAGAGAGGACAGGACTGTAGAGACTGTTCCTGGAACAGAACAGAACACCTGTATCAACCCTACAATAGAGAGGACAGGACTGTAGAGACTGTTCCTGGAACAGAACAGAACACCTGTATCAATCCTACAATAGAGAGGACAGGACTGTAGAGACTGTTCCTGGAACAGAACAGAACACCTTAGTCAATCCTACAATAGAGAGGACAGGACTGTAGAGACTGTTCCTGGAACAGAACACCTGTATCAATCCTACAATAGAGAGGACAGGACTGTAGAGACTGTTCCTGGAACAGAACAGAACACCTTAGTCAATCCTACAATAGAGAGGACAGGACTGTAGAGACTGTTCCTGGAACAGAACAGAACACCTGTATCAACCCTACAATAGAGAGGACAGGACTGTAGAGACTGTTCCTGGAACAGAACAGAACACCTGTATCAATCCTACAATAGAGAGGACAGGACTGTAGAGACTGTTCCTGGAACAGAACAGAACACCTGTATCAATCCTACAATAGAGAGGACAGGACTGTAGAGACTGTTCCTGGAACAGAACAGAACACCTGTATCAACCCTACAATAGAGGGGACAGGACTGTAGAGACTGTTCCTGGAACAGAACAGAACACCTGTATCAATCCTACAATAGAGAGGACAGGACTGTAGAGACTGTTCCTGGAACAGAACAGAACACCGGTATCAACCCTACAATAGAGAGGACAGGACTGTAGAGACTGTTCCTGGAACAGAACACCGGTATCAATCCTACAATAGAGAGGACAGGACTGTAGAGACTGTTCCTGGAACAGAACAGAACACCTGTATCAATCCTACAATAGAGAGGACAGGACTGTAGAGACTGTTCCTGGAACAGAACAGAACACCGGTATCAACCCTACAATAGAGAGGACAGGACTGTAGAGACTGTTCCTGGAACAGAACACCGGTATCAATCCTACAATAGAGAGGACAGGACTGTAGAGACTGTTCCTGGAACAGAACACCTGAGTCAATCCTACAATAGAGAGGACAGGACTGTAGAGACTGTTCCTGGAACAGAACAGAACACCGGTATCAACCCTACAATAGAGAGGACAGGACTGTAGAGACTGTTCCTGGAACAGAACACCTGAGTCAATCCTACAATAGAGAGGACAGGACTGTAGAGACTGTTCCTGGAACAGAACAGAGCACCTGTATCAATCCTACAATAGAGAGGACAGGACTGTAGAGACTGTTCCTGGAACAGAACACCTGAGTCAATCCTACAATAGAGAGGACAGGACTGTAGAGACTGTTCCTGGAACAGAACACCTGAGTCAATCCTACAATAGAGAGGACAGGACTGTAGAGACTGTTCCTGGAACAGAACACCTGAGTCAATCCTACAATAGAGAGGACAGGACTGCAGAGACTGTTCCTGGAACAGAACAGAACACCTGTATCAACCCTACAATAGAGAGGACAGGACTGTAGAGACTGTTCCTGGAACAGAACACCTTAGTCAATCCTACAATAGAGAGGACAGGACTGTAGAGACTGTTCCTGGAACAGAACAGAACACCTGAGTCAATCCTACAATAGAGAGGACAGGACTGTAGAGACTGTTCCTGGAACAGAACAGAACACCGGTATCAATCCTACAATAGAGAGGACAGGACTGTAGAGACTGTTCCTGGAACAGAACAGAACACCTGTATCAATCCTACAATAGAGAGGACAGGACTGTAGAGACTGTTCCTGGAACAGAACAGAACACCTGTATCAATCCTACAATAGAGAGGACAGGACTGTAGAGACTGTTCCTGGAACAGAACACCTTAGTCAATCCTACAATAGAGAGGACAGGACTGTAGAGACTGTTCCTGGAACAGAACAGAACACCGGTATCAACCCTACAATAGGGAGGACAGGACTGTAGAGACTGTTCCTGGAACAGAACAGAACACCTGAGTCAATCCTACAATAGAGAGGACAGGACTGTAGAGACTGTTCCTAGAACAGAACAGAACACCTGTATCAACCCTACAATAGAGAGGACAGGACTGTAGAGACTGTTCCTGGAACAGAACAGAACACCTGTATCAATCCTACAATAGAGAGGACAGGACTGTAGAGACTGTTCCTGGAACAGAACAGAACACCTGTATCAATCCTACAATAGAGAGGACAGGACTGTAGAGACTGTTCCTGGAACAGAACACCTTAGTCAATCCTACAATAGAGAGGACAGGACTGTAGAGACTGTTCCTGGAACAGAACAGAACACCGGTATCAACCCTACAATAGGGAGGACAGGACTGTAGAGACTGTTCCTGGAACAGAACAGAACACCTGAGTCAATCCTACAATAGAGAGGACAGGACTGTAGAGACTGTTCCTAGAACAGAACAGAACACCTGAGTCAATCCTACAATAGAGAGGACAGGGCTGTAGAGACTGTTCCTGGAACAGAACAGAACACCTGTATCAATCACGTTAGGATGGACATGAGCAGAAAATGAGTTCTCTGGGGACGTTTGTTGTCTACAATTAGAAAAGTATGTTTGATCTGAGCGCTCTCCTTTCATCCCTCTTGAACACAGTATCTCTCCTCATACAGAGACTGATATTAGGAGACAGACAGACAGGCCGACAGACAGGAAGACAGACAGGCCGACAGACAGGCCGACAGACAGACAGGCCAGCAGACAGACAGAGAGAGAGCCCTGACATTTCTCTGGTGAAGTGATGAGCATGGCATATATCCACCACATTTTGAGTTTCATATCTACGCTTCAAACAGCCTGCTGGTGGGCTGACTGAGGCTGGGGGAGGGGGGGGTGTAAGCTAGGAAATGGTGGAACATTTAGGTCAGATAAATGATCCTCTTTCTGACATTTATCTGATGCAGAAGATCCCAAAGAAGCGATCTCATTTGAGTGAGAGAGGATGATGAAAGCTTTGTGGCATATTCTATTTTATTACTTAGCCTATGTCTATCTATGTTATTACTTAGCCTATGTCTATCTATGTTATTACTTAGGCTAAGTAATGACATACATATAGGCTAAGTAATAACATACATAGGCTAAGTAATAACATAGATAGGCTATCTATGTTATTACTTAGCCTATGTCTATTTGAATTTCAGTGGGTGAGTTTTAAGAGCTGTCAGCCAGTTCCCTTTTTAAATATTGTGGCAGCAGTTTGTCGTCTGCCCCTCTTCCCATCTCCTCTGACGATGGGATGGGTCCTAAACCTACTCCTAGCTAGCTGTTCATCCCTGTGTTTAGTTAAATATTGTGGCAGCAGTTTGTCGTCTGCCCCTCTTCCCATCTCCTCTGACGATGGGTCCTAAACCTACTCCTAGCTAGCTGTTCATTACTGTGTTTAGTTAAGTATTGCCATGTTTGATGTGAGTGTCACAGATCAGCTGGGACCTCTCTGTATCATTCTGCATCTGACCAAGGCAACCCAGAGCTGTAAATAGCCTATATGGCTCTGTTCTGAGGCAACCTGTCTTTGCAAAGTATGCAGGTCCCTTTAATGCAAAATATTTGTCTCTGGTTGGTCCGCGGCTCTTCCTAGGAGTCTCTGGTTGGTCCACGGCTCTTCCTAAGGGTCTCTGGTTGGTCCACGGCTCTTCCGGAGGTCTCTGGTTGGTCCCCGGCTCTTCCGGAGGTCTCTGGTTGGTCCACAACTCTTCCGGAGGTCTCTGGTTGGTCCACAACTCTTCCGGAGGTCTCTGGTTGGTCCACGGCTCTTCCGGAGGTCTCTGGTTGGTCCACGGCTCTTCCGGAGGTCTCTGGTTGGTCCATGGCTCTTCCGGAGGTCTCTGGTTGGTCCACGGCTCTTCCGGGGGTCTCTGGTTGGTCCACGGCTTTTCCAGAGGTCTCCTGTTGCCCTAGCTAGCTAGCTTCTGTTGTCCTAGCTAGCCGAGTACTGGTGTCCTAGCTAGCTAGCTCCTGTTGTCCTAGCCAGCTAGCTCCTGTTATCCTAGCTAGCTGAGTTCTGGAGTCCTAGCTAGCTAACTCCTGTTGTCCTAGCTAGCTGAGTACTGGAGTCCTAGCTAGCTAACTCCTGTTGTCCTAGCTAGCTGAGTACTGGAGTCCTAGCTAGCTAGCTCATGTTGTCCTAGCTAGCTGAGTACTGGAGTCCTAGCTGAAAAATTGACCTATAGAAGTATAAAGAGACGTTCCTGCCGAATTGTGGGCCGCAAAACACAACCTTTTCCCTAGGGCAGGGATGATGTCTGTCTGTCAACCCGACTGCCCTTCCCCCCGTCTACCTGTCTACCCGACTGCCCTTCCCCCCGTCTGCCTGTCTACCCGACTGCCCTTCCCCCCGACTGCCCTTCCCCCCGACTGCCCTTCCCCCCGACTGCCCGTCTCCCCGACTGCCCGTCTCCCCGACTGCCCGTCTCCCCGACTGCCCGTCTCCCCGACTGCCTGTCTCCCCGTCTCCATGTCTGCCTGCTCCATTGCCCAGCTCTGTCCTGAGGGGGTTGGTTGGAGAGAACACGTTGGCCTGCAGCAGCACATCATCAGGGTTTAGTTTAGCCAATACCCAGGATTAAACTTCTCTATAAATACTTCTATCAGACTAACGTCATTCAGTGGCATCTCTCTCTCTCTCTCTCTCTCTCTCTCTCTCTCTCTCTCTCTCTCTCTCTCTCTCTCTCTCTCTCTCTCTCTCTCTCTCTCTCTCTTCAGTCTCTCTCTCTCTTCCTCTCTCTTCAGTCTCTCTCTCTCTCTTCAGTCTCTCTCTCTTCAGTCTCTCTCTCTCTCTTCAGTCTCTCTCTCTCTAGTCTCTCTCTCTCTCTTCAGTCTCTCTCTCTCTCTTCCGTCTCTCTCTCTCTCTTCTGTCTCTCTCTCTCTCTTCAGTCTCTCTCTCTCTTCAGTCTCTCTCTCTCTCTCTTCAGTCTCTCTCTCTCTCTCTCTTCAGTCTCTCTCTCTCTCTCTCTTCAGTCTCTCTCTCTCTCTCTCCAGTCTCTCTCTCTCTCTTCAGTCTCTCTCTCTCTCTTCAGTCTCTCTCTCTCTCGTTCGCTCGCGCTTGGCACTGCCTCTTAATTGGAACCATGCTGGCAGCTTTCAGTTTCAGGTTAAACATTTGATATCCTCAGCCTCCTGGCGTGACTTTCCCTTTCTCAGGGCTCACAATCTACAGTGTCCTACGCGGTAGTGGCTCGTGCCCTACGCGGTAGTGGCTCGTGCCCTACGCGGTAGTGACTCATGTCCTACGCGGTGACTTGTAGCTGTGAGAGGATGGGCCATATTGCACAGTAGTGTATGTAAGGAGCAATAGTTTCCACAAAGTCAAAATGAGGAGACGGTACTCACTGAGTCTCTCTGGGGAGAATGAAGAGACGGTACTCACTGAGTCTCTCTGGGGAGAATGAAGAGACGGTACTCACTGAGTCTCTCTGGGGAGAATGAAGAGACGGTACTCACTGAGTCTCTCTGGGGAGAATGAAGAGACGGTACTCACTGAGTCTCTCTGGGGAGAATGAAGAGACGGTACTCACCGAGTCTCTCTGGGGAGAATGAAGAGACGGTACTCACCGAGTCTCTCTGGGGAGAATGAAGAGACGGTACTCACCGAGTCTCTCTGGGGAGAATGAAGAGACGGTACTCACCGAGTCTCTCTGGGGAGAATGAAGAGACGGTACTCACCGAGTCTCTCTGGGGAGAATGAAGAGACGGTACTCACCGAGTCTCTCTGGGGAGAATGAAGAGACGGTACTCACCGAGTCTCTCTGGGGAGAATGAAGAGACGGTACTCACCGAGTCTCTCTGGGGAGAATGAAGAGACGGTACTCACCGAGTCTCTCTGGGGAGAATGAAGAGACGGTACTCACCGAGTCTCTCTGGGGAGAATGAAGAGACGGTACTCACCGAGTCTCTCTGGGGAGAATGAAGAGACGGTACTCACCGAGTCTCTCTGGGGAGAATGAAGAGACGGTACTCACCGAGTCTCTCTGGGGAGAATGAAGAGACGGTACTCACCGAGTCTCTCTGGGGAGAATGAAGAGACGGTACTCACCGAGTCTCTCTGGGGAGAATGAAGAGACGGTACTCACCGAGTCTCTCTGGGGAGAATGAAGAGACGGTACTCACCGAGTCTCTCTGGGGAGAATGAAGAGACGGTACTCACCGAGTCTCTCTGGGGAGAATGAAGAGACGGTACTCACCGAGTCTCTCTGGGGAGAATGAAGAGACGGTACTCACCGAGTCTCTCTGGGGAGAATGAAGAGACGGTACTCACCGAGTCTCTCTGGGGAGAATGAAGAGACGGTACTCACCGAGTCTCTCTGGGGAGAATGAAGAGACGGTACTCACCGAGTCTCTCTGGGGAGAATGAAGAGACGGTACTCACCGAGTCTCTCTGGGGTGAATGAAGAGACGGTACTCACCGAGTCTCTCTGGGGAGAATGAAGAGACGGTACTCACCGAGTCTCTCTGGGGAGAATGAAGAGACGGTACTCACCGAGTCTCTCCGGGGAGAATGAAGAGACGGTACTCACCGAGTCTCTCCGGGGAGAATGAAGAGACGGTACTCACCGAGTCTCTCCGGGGAGAATGAAGAGACGGTACTCACCGAGTCTCTCCGGGGAGAATGAAGAGACGGTACTCACCGAGTCTCTCCGGGGAGAATGAAGAGACGGTACTCACCGAGACTCTCTGGGGAGAATGAAGAGACGGTACTCACCGAGTCTCTCTGGCTGTATTCTACATACTGCAGGGTACACAGTGGTAAAGTATTGACATGTAGATGAGGTAGAATGAAGAGACGGTACTCACCGAGTCTCTCTGGGGAGAATGAAGAGACGGTACTCACCGAGTCTCTCTGGGGAGAATGAAGAGACGGTACTCACCGAGTCTCTCTGGGGAGAATGAAGAGACGGTACTCACCGAGTCTCTCTGGGGAGAATGAAGAGACGGTACTCACCGAGTCTCTCTGGGGAGAATGAAGAGACGGTACTCACCGAGTCTCTCTGGGGAGAATGAAGAGACGGTACTCACCGAGTCTCTCTGGGGAGAATGAAGAGACGGTACTCACCGAGTCTCTCTGGGGAGAATGAAGAGACGGTACTCACCGAGTCTCTCTGGGGAGAATGAAGAGACGGTACTCACCGAGTCTCTCTGGGGAGAATGAAGAGACGGTACTCACCGAGTCTCTCTGGGGAGAATGAAGAGACGGTACTCACCGAGTCTCTCTGGGGAGAATGAAGAGACGGTACTCACCGAGTCTCTCTGGGGAGAATGAAGAGACGGTACTCACCGAGTCTCTCTGGGGAGAATGAAGAGACGGTACTCACCGAGTCTCTCTGGGGAGAATGAAGAGACGGTACTCACCGAGTCTCTCTGGGGAGAATGAAGAGACGGTACTCACCGAGTCTCTCTGGGGAGAATGAAGAGACGGTACTCACCGAGTCTCTCTGGGGAGAATGAAGAGACGGTACTCACCGAGTCTCTCTGGGGAGAATGAAGAGACGGTACTCACCGAGTCTCTCTGGGGTGAATGAAGAGACGGTACTCACCGAGTCTCTCTGGGGAGAATGAAGAGACGGTACTCACCGAGTCTCTCTGGGGAGAATGAAGAGACGGTACTCACCGAGTCTCTCTGGGGAGAATGAAGAGACGGTACTCACCGAGTCTCTCCGGGGAGAATGAAGAGACGGTACTCACCGAGTCTCTCCGGGGAGAATGAAGAGACGGTACTCACCGAGTCTCTCCGGGGAGAATGAAGAGACGGTACTCACCGAGTCTCTCCGGGGAGAATGAAGAGACGGTACTCACCGAGTCTCTCCGGGGAGAATGAAGAGACGGTACTCACCGAGACTCTCTGGGGAGAATGAAGAGACGGTACTCACCGAGTCTCTCTGGCTGTATTCTACATACTGCAGGGTACACAGTGGTAAAGTATTGACATGTAGATGAGGTAGAATGAAGAGACGGTACTCACCGAGTCTCTCTGGGGAGAATGAAGAGACGGTACTCACCGAGTCTCTCTGGGGAGAATGAAGAGACGGTACTCACCGAGTCTCTCTGGGGAGAATGAAGAGACGGTACTCACCGAGTCTCTCTGGGGAGAATGAAGAGACGGTACTCACCGAGTCTCTCTGGGGAGAATGAAGAGACGGTACTCACCGAGTCTCTCTGGGGTGAATGAAGAGACGGTACTCACCGAGTCTCTCTGGGGAGAATGAAGAGACGGTACTCACGAGTCTCTCTGGGGAGAATGAAGAGACGGTACTCACCGAGTCTCTCTGGGGAGAATGAAGAGACGGTACTCACCGAGTCTCTCCGGGGAGAATGAAGAGACGGTACTCACCGAGTCTCTCCGGGGAGAATGAAGAGACGGTACTCACCGAGTCTCTCCGGGGAGAATGAAGAGACGGTACTCACCGAGTCTCTCCGGGGAGAATGAAGAGACGGTACTCACCGAGTCTCTCCGGGGAGAATGAAGAGACGGTACTCACCGAGTCTCTCCGGGGAGAATGAAGAGACGGTACTCACCGAGTCTCTCCGGGGAGAATGAAGAGACGGTACTCACCGAGTCTCTCCGGGGAGAATGAAGAGACGGTACTCACCGAGTCTCTCTGGGGAGAATGAAGAGACGGTACTCACCGAGTCTCTTTGGCTGTATTCTACATACTGCAGGGTACACAGTGGTAAAGTATTGACATGTAGATGAGGTAGAATGAAGAGACGGTACACACTGAGTCGTGACTCACTCCGCCAGCTGGTACAGACGACAGGGTGTCTCAAACTAATGACGATGGACAGCTGGAAGTCGAATGACAAAAAAAATAATTTAGCTTTGTCATTTAGTTAATCATCTCTGTAACTTGGCTTTGTGATGGCTTTGTGATTCTCTACAGAGGCAGTAGCTACTAGCTCTGGAGCATCCCGTCTTGTAAATATATCTCAGCTATGGGTTTTTTTTCCCCCCATGTTGACCAACCATTCTAATCTGTCCAGAGGTTTTTAATGTGATATTTGTTAACATGTTTGATTTAGAGACCTGCCTCTTTCCCCAATAGAACTACATTTTAATGAGAGGGAAAATAAATCCCCCTGTGTTTCCTTCCTCGTCCAGAGGACTGGGCTTTCCCCGATGTGTTTATGATATGTGTTTATAATATATGTTTATTAGGCATTGCAGGGTACTTTCTTTTAACAACATACAAACTTGCAAGGATGATTTTGTGTATTTTTTAATTATTTTTTTAATGGTCTTATCAAAACAACTGTAATGCAGACCAAAGATTATGTCTTATGCAACTGATAGCGTCTTCCTTGGCTCACTGTGGACAAGAGTAATGAAAGGCGGAGAGCAGATGTCCCCACGCACTGCAGTTTCACGGTTGAAGTGCTGGTTGAATCTGTGGCGTGTAGCATATAGCTTAGGCCTAGGCATATTGAACACTTTCCATGTAGCCTTGGCATATTGAACACTTTCCATGTAGCCTTGGCATATTGAACACTTTCCATGTAGCCTTGGCATATTGAACACTTTCCATGTAGTCTAGACATATTGAACACTTTCCATGTAGCCTAGACATATTGAACACTTCCCATGTAGTCTACTGTAGGCATATTGAACACTTTCCAGATAGCCTTGGCATATTGAACACTTTCCATGTAGCCTAGACATATTGAACACTATCCATATAGCCTAGGCATATTGAACACTTTCCATATAGCCTTGGCATATTGAACACTTTCCATGTAGCCTAGACATTGAACACTTTCCATGTAGCCTAGACATATTGAACACTTCCCATGTAGTCTACTGTAGGCATATTGAACACTTTCCATATAGCCTAGACATGTTGAACACTTCCCATATAGCCTAGACATATTGAACACTTTCCATATAGCATAGATATATTGAACACTTTCCATATAGCCTAGACATATTGAACACTTTCCATATAGCCTAGGCATATTGAACACTTCCCATATAGCATAGACATATTGAACACTTCCCATATAGCCTAGACATATTGAACACTTTCCATATAGCCTAGGCATATTGAACACTTCCCATATAGCATAGACATATTGAACACTTCCCATATAGCCTAGACATATTGAACACTTCCCATATAGCCTAGACATATTGAACACTTCCCATATAGCCTAGACATATTGAACACTTCCCATATAGCATAGACATATTGAACACTTCCCATATAGCCTATACATATTGAACACTTTCCATATAGCCTAGGCATATTGAACATTTCCCATATAGCCTAGGCATGTTGAACACTTCCCATGTAGCCTACTGTAGGCATATTGAACACTTCCCATGTAGTTTACTGTAGGCATATTGAACACTTCCCATGTAGTTTACTGTAGGCCTACGGAACACTTGCCGTGTAGCCTAGACATATTGAACACTTCCCATGTATTTTATTGTAGGCATATTGAACACTTCCCATGTAGCCTACTGTAGGCATATTGAACACTTCCCATGTAGTTTACTGTAGGCCTACGGAACACTTGCCGTGTAGCTTACTGTAGGCCTACGGAACACTTGCCGTGTAGCCTAGACATATTGAACACTTGCCGTGTAGCTTACTGTAGACCTACGGAACACTTGCCGTGTAGCCTACTGTAGACCTACGGAACACTTGCCGTGTAGCCTAGACATATTGAACACTTCCCATGTAGCTTACTGTAGGCCTACGGAACACTTGCCGTGTAGCTTACTGTAGGCCTACGGAACACTTGCCGTGTAGCCTAGACATATTGAACACTTCCCATGTAGCTTACTGTAGGCCTACGGAACACTTGCCGTGTAGCCTAGACATATTGAACACTTGCCGTGTAGCTTATTGTAGGCCTATGGAACATTTGCTGTGTAGCCTACTGTAGGCCTACGGAACACTTGCCGTGTAGCTTACTGTAGGCCTACGGAACACTTGCCGTGTAGCCTAGACATATTGAACACTTGCCGTGTAGCTTACTGTAGGCCTACGGAACACTTGCCGTGTAGCCTAGACATATTGAACACTTCCCATGTAGTTTACTGTAGGCCTACGGAACACTTGCCGTGTAGCCTAGACATATTGAACACTTCCCATGTAGTTTACTGTAGACCTACGGAACACTTGTCGTGTAGCCTAGACATATTGAACACTTCCCATGTAGCTTACTGTAGGCCTACGGAACACTTGCCGTGTAGCTTACTGTAGGCCTACGGAACACTTGCCGTGTAGCCTAGACATATTGAACACTTCCCATGTAGTTTACTGTAGGCCTACGGAACACTTGCCGTGTAGCCTAGACATATTGAACACTTCCCATGTAGTTTACTGTAGGCCTACGGAACACTTGCCTTGTAGCCTAGACATATTGAACACTTCCCATATAGTTTACTGTAGACCTACGGAACACTTGCCGTGTAGCCTAGACATATTGAACACTTCCCATGTAGTTTACTGTAGACCTATGGAACACTTGCCGTGTAGCTTACTGTAGGCCTACGGAACACTTGTCGTGTAGCCTACTGTAGGCCTATGGAACATTTGCTGTGTAGCCTACTGTAGACCTACGGAACACTTGCCGTGTAGCCTAGACATATTGAACACTTCCCATGTAGTTTACTGTAGGCCTACGGAACACTTGCCGTGTAGCCTAGCCATATTGAACACTTCCCATGTAGTTTACTGTAGGCCTACGGAACACTTGCCGTGTAGCTTACTGTAGGCCTACGGAACACTTGCTGTGTAGCCTAGACATATTGAACACTTGCCGTGTAGCTTACTGTAGGCCTACGGAACACTTGCCGTGTAGCCTAGACATATTGAACACTTCCCATGTAGCTTACTGTAGACCTACGGAACACTTGCCGTGTAGCCTACTGTAGACCTACGGAACACTTGCCGTGTAGCTTACTGTAGACCTACGGAACACTTGCCGTGTAGCTTACTGTAGGCCTATGGAACATTTGCTGTGTAGCCTACTGTAGGCCTACGGAACACTTGCCGTGTAGCTTACTGTAGGCCTACGGAACACTTGCCGTGTAGCTTACTGTAGACCTACGGAACACTTGCCGTGTAGCTTACTGTAGACCTACGGAACACTTGCCGTGTAGCTTACTGTAGGCCTACGGAACACTTGCCGTGTAGCCTACTGTAGACCTACGGAACACTTGCCGTGTAGCTTACTGTAGGCCTACGGAACACTTGTCGTGTAGCCTACTGTAGGCCTATGGAACATTTGCTGTGTAGCCTACTGTAGACCTACGGAACACTTGCCGTGTAGCCTAGACATATTGAACACTTCCCATGTAGTTTACTGTAGGCCTACGGAACACTTGCCGTGTAGCCTAGCCATATTGAACACTTCCCATGTAGTTTACTGTAGGCCTACGGAACACTTGCCGTGTAGCTTACTGTAGGCCTACGGAACACTTGCCGTGTAGCCTAGACATATTGAACACTTGCCGTGTAGCTTACTGTAGGCCTACGGAACACTTGCCGTGTAGCCTAGACATATTGAACACTTCCCATGTAGCTTACTGTAGACCTACGGAACACTTGCCGTGTAGCCTACTGTAGACCTACGGAACACTTGCCGTGTAGCTTACTGTAGACCTACGGAACACTTGCCGTGTAGCTTACTGTAGGCCTATGGAACATTTGCTGTGTAGCCTACTGTAGGCCTACGGAACACTTGCCGTGTAGCTTACTGTAGGCCTACGGAACACTTGCCGTGTAGCTTACTGTAGACCTACGGAACACTTGCCGTGTAGCTTACTGTAGACCTACGGAACACTTGCCGTGTAGCTTACTGTAGGCCTACGGAACACTTGCCGTGTAGCCTACTGTAGACCTACGGAACACTTGCCGTGTAGCTTACTGTAGGCCTACGGAACACTTGCCGTGTAGCCTAGACATATTGACAATCAGGCCGTTCAGTCCCATAGGGCTCTCAAATGGCACCATATTCCCTACCCCATAGGGCTCTGGTTTAAAGTAGTGCCCTATCCCATAGGGCTCTGGTTTAAAGTAGTGCCCTACCCCATAGGGCTCTGGTCTAAAGTAGTGCCCTATCCCATAGGGCTCTGGTCAAAAGTAGTGCCCTAACCCATAGGGCTCTGGTCTAAAGTAGTGCCCTACCCCAAAAGGCTCTGGTCTAAAGTAATGCCCTACCCCATAGGGCTCTGGTCAAAAGTAGTGCCCTACCCCATAGGGCTCTGGTCTAAAGTAGTGCCCTACCCCATAGGGCTCTGGTCTAAAGTAGTGCCCTACCCCATAGGGCTCTGGTCTAAAGTAGTGCCCTGTCCCATAGGGCTCTGGTCAAAAGTAGTGCCCTATGTAAGATTTGGGATGTAGTCATGTTGTTTAAACTACTGGACGTGTTGAGTCCCTGCTGGGAAGTGTTCAGTTCTCTACAGAGTCAGTGATCTAACAGAGTGACATGTTGTCTTTAAACTACTGGATGTGTTGAGTCCCTGCCGAGTCTCTCTGGGGAGAATGAAGAGACGGTACTCACGGAGTCTCTCTGGCTGTATTCTACATACTGCAGGGTACACAGTGGTAAAGTATTGACATGTAGATGAGGTAGAATGAAGAGACAGTACACACTGAGTCGTGACTCACTCCGCCAGCTGGTACAGACGACAGGGTGTCTCAAACTAATGACGATGGACAGCAGGAAGTCGAATGACAAAAAAAATAATTTAGCTATGTCATTTAGTTAATCATCTCTGTAACTTGGCTTTGTGATGGCTTTGTGATTCTCTACAGAGGCAGTAGCTACTAGCTAGCTACTAGTTTATCACCCTGTGGCGCTCTGGAGCATCCCGTCTTGTAAATATATCTCAGCTGTGGGGGGGTTTTCCCCCCCCATGTTGACCAACCATTCTAATCTGTCCAGAGGTTTTTAATGTGATATTTGTTAACATGTTTGATTTAGAGACCTGCCTCTTTCCCCAATAGAACTACATTTTAATGAGAGGGAAAATAAATCCCCCTGTGTTTCCTTCCTCGTCCAGAGGACTGGGCTTTCCCCGATGTGTTAATGATATGTGTTTATTAGGCATTGCAGGGTACTTTCTTTTAACAACATACAAACTTGCAAGGATGATTTTGTGTATTTTTTTAAATTATTTTTTAATGGTCTTATCAAAACAACTGTAATGCAGACCAAAGATGATGTCTTATGCAACAGATAGCGTCTTCCTTGGCTCACTGTGGACAAGAGTAATGAAAGGCGGAGAGCAGATGTCCCCACGCACTGCAGTTTCACGGTTGAAGTGCTGGTTGAATCTGTGGCGTGTAGCATATAGCTTAGGCCTAAGCATATTGAACACTTTCCATGTAGCCTTGGCATATGGAACACTTTCCATGTAGCCTTGGCATATTGAACACTTTCCATGTAGCCTAGACATATTGAACACTTTCCATGTAGCCTAGGCATATTGAACACTTTCCATGTAGCCTAGACATATTGAACACTTTCCATGTAGCCTTGGCATATTGAACACTTTCCATGTAGCCTAGACATATTGAACACTTTCCATATAGCTTACTGTAGGCATATTGAACACTTTCCATATAGCTTACTGTAGGCATATTTAACACTTTCCATGTAGCCTAGACATATTGAACACTTTCCATATAGCTTACTGTAGGCATATTTAACACTTTCCATATAGCTTACTGTAGGCATATTGAACACTTTCCATATAGCTTACTGTAGGCATATTTAACACTTTCCATGTAGCCTAGACATATTGAACACTTTCCATATAGCTTACTGTAGGCATATTGAACACTTTCCATGTAGCCTAGACATATTGAACACTTTCCATGTAGCCTAGACATATTGAACACTTTCCATATAGCTTACTGTAGGCATATTGAACACTTTCCATGTAGCCTACTGTAGGCATATTGAACACTTTCCATGTAGCCTACTGTAGACATATTGTACACTTTCCATATAGCCTACTGTAGGCATATTGAACACTTCCCATAAAGCCTAGACATATTGAACACTTTCCATATAGCTTACTGTAGGCATATTGTACATTTTCCTTATAGCTTACTGTAGGCATATTGTACACTTTCCATATAGCTTACTGTAGGCATATTGTACACTTTCCATATAGCTTACTGTAGGCATATTGTACACTTTCCATATAGCCTACTGTAGGCATATTGTACACTTTCCATATAGCCTACTGTAGGCATATTGTACACTTTCCATATAGCCTAGGCAGATTGTACACTTTCCATATAGCTTACTGTAGGCATATTGTACATTTTCCTTATAGCTTACTGTAGGCATATTGTACACTTTCCATATAGCTTACTGTAGGCATATTGTACACTTTCCATATAGCTTACTGTAGGCATATTGTACACTTTCCATATAGCTTACTGTAGGCATATTGTACACTTTCCATATAGCCTACTGTAGGCATATTGTACACTTTCCATATAGCTTACTGTAGGCATATTGTACACTTTCCATATAGCCTACTGTAGGCATATTGTACACTTTCCATATAGCCTACTGTAGGCATATTGTACACTTTCCATGTAGCCTACTGTAGACATATTGTACACTTTCCATATAGCCTACTGTAGGCATATTGAACACTTCCCATAAAGCCGAGACATATTGTACACTTTCCATATAGCTTACTGTAGGCATATTGTACACTTTCCATATAGCCTACTGTAGGCATATTGTACACTTTCCATATAGCCTACTGTAGGCATATTGAACACTTTCCATGTAGCCTACTGTAGACATATTGTACACTTTCCATATAGCCTACTGTAGGCATATTGAACACTTCCCATAAAGCCTAGACATATTGTACACTTTCCATATAGCTTACTGTAGGCATATTGTACACTTTCCATATAGCCTACTGTAGGCATATTGTACACTTTCCATATAGCCTACTGTAGGCATATTGTACACTTTCCATATAGCCTAGGCATATTGTACACTTTCCATATAGCTTACTGTAGGCATATTGTACATTTTCCTTATAGCTTACTGTAGGCATATTGTACACTTTCCATATAGCTTACTGTAGGCATATTGTACACTTTCCATATAGCTTACTGTAGGCATATTGTACACTTTCCATATAGCTTACTGTAGGCATATTGTACACTTTCCATATAGCTTACTGTAGGCATATTGAACACTTTCCATATAGCTTACTGTAGGCATATTGTACACTTTCCATATAGCTTACTGTAGGCATATTGAACACTTTCCATATAGCTTACTGTAGACATATTGAACACTTTCCATGTAGCCTAGACATATTGAACACTTTCCATATAGCTTACTGTAGGCATATTGAACACTTTCCATGTAGCCTAGGCATATTGAACACTTTCCATGTAGCCTAGGCATATTGAACACTTTCCATGTAGCCTACTGTAGGCATATTGAACACTTTCCATGTAGCCTACTGTAGACATATTGTACACTTTCCATATAGCCTACTGTAGGCATATTGAACACTTCCCATAAAGCCTAGACATATTGTACACTTTCCATATAGCTTACTGTAGGCATATTGTACACTTTCCATATAGCCTACTGTAGGCATATTGAACACTTCCCATAAAGCCTAGACATATTGTACACTTTCCATATAGCCTACTGTAGGCATATTGTACACTTTCCATATAGCCTACTGTAGGCATATTGAACACTTCCCATAAAGCCTAGACATATTGTACACTTTCCATATAGCCTACTGTAGGCATATTGTACACTTTCCATATAGCCTACTGTAGGCATATTGTACACTTTCCATATAGCTTGGGATCTACTCATATAGCACCCTGGGATCACTCACTACTCCTAAAGCACCCTGGGATCACTCACTACTCATATAGCACCCTGGGATCACTCACTACTCCTAAAGCACCCTGGGATCACTCACTACTCCTAAAGCACCCTGGGATCACTCACTACTCATAAAGCACCCTGGGATCACTCACTACTCATAAACCACCCTGGGATCACTACTCATAAAGCACCCTGGGATCACTCACTACTCTTAAAGCACCCTGGGATCACTCACTACTCATAAAGCACATGTAGGACTTTTTGTTATTCAAAAACAAGTCATACTGTCAATATATATATATATATATATATATATATATTTTTAAATACTGTGATGTTTACTGTGATATTTATTTTTAAATACTGTGATACGATATATTTGTCCATATCGCCCAGCCCTAGCTCCATTCCCGTCTCCCTCCCACACTGTGACTGATATGTGTGTCTCTGACAGGAGTCTCCGGCTGACTCCGGCATCATGATTAAACCAGGGAGTCGAGCCTGGGCATGTTCTCTAACAACCAGGACTAGAATTTAAGACCCGGGACACTGGAATGCTCTGAAAGTGAAGACTGGGTCAACCTCTAATGATCTCTATAGACTTCTTTAGGACAAACGTGCACGTCTAGTTGTAGGTGACTGTTTAAAGTGGAGAGTACCCTGGTTTGAGGCTCTCGACTACAGAAACCAACCTCATTTCCCTGGTGATCATTTTCCATAGTTTGCTACATTATACTTTAAAATTATTTTATAAAGATCTTTCTTAGTAAACCGAATGTGGGCCTCTACACGCCTGAGGAGGGAAAAGCTGAGCTTGTCGAATTCAGATCCATGCTGTGTGTTCAGGCTGTGTGTTCCTACCATCATCCATCACAATAAGGCAATGTGTTCAACTATCCTAACTACTGCAGTAGTACTTAATATATATGCAACTATTATCAACTCTCCTAACTACTGCAGTAGTACTTAATATATATACAACCATCAGCCAACCAGCGCAGGTCCATCGTTAGGCCCGACCATCAGCCAATCAGCGCAGGTCCATCGTTAGGCCCAACCATCAGCCAACCAGCGCAGGTCCATCGTTAGGCCCAACCATCAGCCAACCAGCGCAGGTCCATCGTTAGGCCCAACCCATCTTCCTGTAGAGGAGCCAATGTTTTGAACAAACACAGGTTTCAGACGACCAACCATCTGAGCGGTTTCTGAGGATTCTGTGGTTGTGGTGTGTTTCTGATTTGATTTTCTCCTGTGTCATTTGTCTTCGTTCTGACTCCACTTGCTTTTGACTCCCTGAGCATGGATTTTACCGCAGCAAACGGACCAATAACCTGTAACATCTGTGAGTTATAGAACCACGAAGAGGAGCCTGGGGAGAGGAGCCTGGGGCGAGGAGCCCGGGGAGAGGAGCCCGGGGAGAGGAGCCCGGGAGCCCGGGGAGAGTTCCACATCTTTATGAATGGCCATCTTTCACCGAGACAGGAGAACAAAGCTGAACAAATTGATAGAAGAGAACATCCTCATCTGTCAAGTTTTAGTCTGGTTGGCTTCGCAACATGTCCGTCTGTCAGTGCTCGTCCGTCTCTCCTTCTACAGACGTTGAGATGGTTAACCTGCGGCTTTGTTAGGTTTGTTGGGAGCAATGGATGCTCTCGCGGACATACTACCGAAGAATGATTTTAGTTCTGGATTAACAGAGATTAGCTAAAATAATAACGTTTTTTTTTACTATAGAATGTTGAATTGCTAACACCTTGGGACTTTTTTAAATTTAAATTTGTACCTCTTTAACTAGGCAAGTCAGTTAAGAACAAATTCTTATTTTCAACATCCAGTTGATCCTACATATCCTTCCTCATAGATAAATCTTTGTATTAGCAAGTCTGGGACGGCAGCGTAGCCTAGTGGCTAGAGCGTTGGACTAGTAACCGAAAAGTTGAAAGATCGAATCCCCGAGCTGACAAGGTACAAATCTGTTGTTCTGCCTCTGAACGAGGCAGTTAACCCCACTGTTCCTACTGTTCAGCCTAGGAACAGTGGGGTTAACTGCAACGATCGTGCAGCTTTTCGGTTACCAGTCCAACGCTCTAACCACTAGGCTACGCTGCCGTCCCAGACTTGCCAATACAAAGATGTATCTATGTGTAGGATCAACTGGATGTGTTGGTGAACAGGGCGAATAGGGCACAAGGATTATCAGCTGGTCATACTGCAGGAATTATAGAGAACTATAGCTGTTATCAGCTGGTCATACTGCAGGGATTATAGAAAACTATAGCTGTTACCAGTTGGTCATACTGCAGGGATTATAGAGAACTATAGCTGTTACCAGTTGGTCATACTGCAGGGATTATAGAGAACTATAGCTGTTACCAGTTGGTCATACTGCAGGGATTATAGAGAACTATAGCTGTTATCAGCTGGTCATACTGCAGGGATTATAGAGAACTATAGCTGTAACCAGCTGGTCATACTGCAGGGATTATAGAGAACTATAGCTGTTACCAGTTGGTCATACTGCAGGGATTATAGAGAACTATAGCTGTTATCAGCTGGTCATACTGCAGGGATTATAGAGAACTATAGCTGTAACCAGCTGGTCATACTGCAGGGATTATAGAGAACTATAGCTGTAACCAGCTGGTCATACTGCAGGGATTATAGAAAACTATAGCTGTTATCAGCTGGTCATACTGCAGGGATTATAGAAAACGATAGCTGTAACCAGCTGGTCATACTGCAGGGATTATAGAAAACTATAGCTGTTACCAGTTGGTCATACTGCAGGGATTATAGAGAACTATAGCTGTTACCAGCTGGTCATACTGCAGGGATTATAGAAAACGATAGCTGTTATCAGCTGGTCATACTGCAGGGATTATAGAAAACGATAGCTGTTTCCAGCTGGTCAAACTGCAGGGATTATATAGAACTATAGCTGTTACCAGTTGGTCATACTGCAGGGATTATAGAAAACTATAGCTGTTACCAGCTGGTCATACTGCAGGGATTATAGAGAACTATAGCTGTAACCAGCTGGTCATACTGCAAGGATTATAGAAAACTATAGCTGTAACCAGCTGGTCATACTGCAGGGATTATAGAAAACTATAGCTGTTATCAGGTGGTCATACTGCAGGGATTATAGAGAACTATAGCTGTTATCAGGTGGTCATACTGCAGGGATTATAGAGAACTATAGCTGTTATCAGCTGGTCATAATGCAGGGATTATATAGAACTATAGCTGTTACCAGTTGGTCATACTGCAGGGATTATAGAAAACTATAGCTGTTATCAGCTGGTCATACTGCAGGGATTATAGAAAACTATAGCTGTTACCAGCTGGTCATACTGCAGGGATTATAGAAAACTATAGCTGTTATCAGCTGGTCATACTGCAGGGATTATAGAAAACTATAGCTGTTTCCAGCTGGTCAAACTGGAGGGATTATAGAGAACTATAGCTGTTATCAACTGGTCATACTGCAGGGATTATAGAGAACTATAGCTGTTATCAGCTGGTCATACTGCAGGGATTATAGAAAACTATAGCTGTTATCAGCTGGTCATACTGCAGGGATTATAGAGAACTATAGCTGTTATCAGCTGATCATACTGCAGGGATTATAGAGAACTATAGCTGTTATCAGCTGGTCATACTGCAGGGATTATAGAAAACTATAGCTGTTATCAGCTGGTCATACTGCAGGGATTATAGAAAACTATAGCTGTTACCAGCTGGTCATACTGCAGGGATTATAGAAAACTATAGCTGTTATCAGCTGGTCATACTGCAGGGATTATAGAAAACTATAGCTGTTTCCAGCTGGTCAAACTGCAGGGATTATATAGAACTATAGCTGTTACCAGTTGGTCAAACTGCAGGGATTATAGAAAACTATAGCTGTAACCAGCTGGTCATACTGCAGGGATTATAGAAAACTATAGCTGTAACCAGCTGGTCATACTGCAGGGATTATAGAAAACTATAGCTGTAACCAGCTGGTCATACTGCAGGGATTATAGAGAACTATAGCTGTTACCAGCTGGTCATACTGCAGGGATTATAGAAAACTATAGCTGTTATCAGCTGGTCATACTGCAGGGATTATAGAGAACTATAGCTGTTATCAGCTGGTCATACTGCAGGGATTATAGAGAACTATAGCTGTTACCAGCTGGTCATACTGCAGGGATTATATAAAACTATAGCTGTAACCAGCTGGTCATACTGCAGGGATTATAGAGAACTATAGTTGTTACCAGCTGGTCATACTGCAGGGATTATAGAAAACTATAGCTGTAACCAGCTGGTCATACTGCAAGGATTATAGAAAACTATAGCTGTTATCAGGTGGTCATACTGCAGGGATTATATAGAACTATAGCTGTTACCAGTTGGTCATACTGCAGGGATTATAGAGAACTATAGCTGTGGAATTAAAGAGAATGACGGATGAAAAGCGATCCAATCGGGATTTGTTATCCGAGAAGCAGTGTCATCTGTCCCAAGCCTCTCCTCTCCATCACTAGTTAACCCTTTTCATCGTGTGCCCCATGCTGACTGCTGGGATTTAATCAGCAGCTGTACCATTTATGGAGCTGTCGAAGGTATTGGGCTTCGTCTGTTTTAAACTGACACAATGTCAATGGGTTGGACGTTGTCTGTTTTAAACTGACACAATGTCAATGGGTTGGACGTCGTCTGTTTTAAACTGACACAATGTCAATGGGTTGGACCTTGTCTGTTTTAAACTGACACAATGTCAATGGGTTGGACCTCGTCTGTTTTAAACTGACACAATGTCAATGGGTTGGACGTCGTCTGTTTTAAACTGACACAATGTCAATGGGTTGGACGTCGTCTGTTTTAAACTGACACAATGTCAATGGGTTGGACGTCGTCTGTTTTAAACTGACACAATGTCAATGGGTTGGACGTCGTCTGTTTTAAACTGACACAATGTCAATGGGTTGGACGTCGTCTGTTTTAAACTGACACAATGTCAATGGGTTGGACGTCGTCTGTTTTAAACTGACACAATGTCAATGGGTTGGACGTTGTCTGTTTTAAACTGACACAATGTCAATGGGTTGGACCTCGTCTGTTTTAAACTGACACAATGTCAATGGGTTGGACGTCGTCTGTTTTAAACTGACACAATGTCAATGGGTTGAACCTCGTCTGTTTTAAACTGACACAATGTCAATGGGTTGGACGTCGTCTGTTTTAAACTGACACAATGTCAATGGGTTGGACGTCGTCTGTTTTAAACTGACACAATGCCAATGGGTTGGACCTCGTCTGTTTTAAACTGACACAATGTCAATGGGTTGGACGTTGTCTGTTTTAAACTGACACAATGTCAATGGGTTGGACCTTGTCTGTTTTAAACTGACACAATGTCAATGGGTTGGACCTCGTCTGTTTTAAACTGACACAATGTCAATGGGTTGGACGTCGTCTGTTTTAAACTGACACAATGTCAATGGGTTGGACGTCGTCTGTTTTAAACTGACACAATGTCAATGGGTTGGACGTCGTCTGTTTTAAACTGACACAATGTCAATGGGTTGGACGTCGTCTGTTTTAAACTGACACAATGTCAATGGGTTGGACGTCGTCTGTTTTAAACTGACACAATGTCAATGGGTTGGACGTCGTCTGTTTTAAACTGACACAATGTCAATGGGTTGGACGTTGTCTGTTTTAAACTGACACAATGTCAATGGGTTGGACCTCGTCTGTTTTAAACTGACACAATGTCAATGGGTTGGACGTCGTCTGTTTTAAACTGACACAATGTCAATGGGTTGAACCTCGTCTGTTTTAAACTGACACAATGTCAATGGGTTGGACGTCGTCTGTTTTAAACTGACACAATGTCAATGGGTTGGACGTCGTCTGTTTTAAACTGACACAATGCCAATGGGTTGGACCTCGTCTGTTTTAAACTGACACAATGTCAATGGGTTGGACGTCGTCTGTTTTAAACTGACACAATGTCAATGGGTTGGACGTCGTCTGTTTTAAACTGACACAATGCCAATGGGTTGGACCTCGTCTGTTTTAAACTGACACAATGTCAATGGGTTGGACGTCGTCTGTTTTAAACTGACACAATGCCAATGGGTTGGACGTCGTCTGTTTTAAACTGACACAATGCCAATGGGTTGGACGTCGTCTGTTTTAAACTGACACAATGTCAATGGGTTGGACGTTGTATGTTTTAAACTGACACAATGTCAATGGGTTGGACGTCGTCTGTTTTAAACTGACGCAATGTCAATGGGTTGGACCTTGTCTGTTTTAAACTGACACAATGTCAATGGGTTGGACCTCGTCTGTTTTAAACAGACACAATGTCAATGGGTTGGACGTCGTCTGTTTTAAACTGACACAATGTCAATGGGTTGGACGTCGTCTGTTTTAAACTGACACAATGTCAATGGGTTGGACGTCGTCTGTTTTAAACTGACACAATGTCAATGGGTTGGACGTCGTCTGTTTTAAACTGACACAATGTCAATGGGTTGGACGTTGTCTGTTTTAAACTGACACAATGTCAATGGGTTGGACGTCGTCTGTTTTAAACTGACGCAATGTCAATGGGTTGGACCTCGTCTGTTTTAAACTGACGCAATGTCAATGGGTTGGACCTCGTCTGTTTTAAACTGACACAATGTCAATGGGTTGGACGTCGTCTGTTTTAAACTGACACAATGTCAATGGGTTGGACGTCGTCTGTTTTAAACTGACACAATGTCAATGGGTTGGACGTCGTCTGTTTTAAACTGACACAATGTCAATGGGTTGGACGTCGTCTGTTTTAAACTGACACAATGTCAATGGGTTGGACGTCGTCTGTTTTAAACTGACACAATGTCAATGGGTTGGACGTCGTCTGTTTTAAACTGACACAATGTCAATGGGTTGGACGTCGTCTGTTTTAAACTGACACAATGTCAATGGGTTGGACGTCGTCTGTTTTAAACTGACACAATGTCAATGGGTTGGACCTCGTCTGTTTTAAACAGACACAATGTCAATGGGTTGGACGTCGTCTGTTTTAAACTGACACAATGTCAATGGGTTGGACGTCGTCTGTTTTAAACTGACACAATGTCAATGGGTTGGACGTCGTCTGTTTTAAACTGACACAATGTCAATGGGTTGGACGTTGTCTGTTTTAAACTGACACAATGTCAATGGGTTGGACCTCGTCTGTTTTAAACTGACACAATGTCAATGGGTTGGACGTCGTCTGTTTTAAACTGACAATGTCAATGGGTTGGACCTCGTCTGTTTTAAACTGACACAATGTCAATGGGTTGGACGTCGTCTGTTTTAAACTGACACAATGTCAATGGGTTGAACCTCGTCTGTTTTAAACTGACACAATGTCAATGGGTTGGACGTCGTCTGTTTTAAACTGACACAATGTCAATGGGTTGGACGTCGTCTGTTTTAAACTGACACAATGCCAATGGGTTGGACCTCGTCTGTTTTAAACTGACACAATGTCAATGGGTTGGACGTCGTCTGTTTTAAACTGACACAATGTCAATGGGTTGGACGTCGTCTGTTTTAAACTGACACAATGCCAATGGGTTGGACCTCGTCTGTTTTAAACTGACACAATGTCAATGGGTTGGACGTCGTCTGTTTTAAACTGACACAATGCCAATGGGTTGGACGTCGTCTGTTTTAAACTGACACAATGCCAATGGGTTGGACGTCGTCTGTTTTAAACTGACACAATGTCAATGGGTTGGACGTTGTATGTTTTAAACTGACACAATGTCAATGGGTTGGACGTCGTCTGTTTTAAACTGACGCAATGTCAATGGGTTGGACCTTGTCTGTTTTAAACTGACACAATGTCAATGGGTTGGACCTCGTCTGTTTTAAACTGACACAATGTCAATGGGTTGGACGTCGTCTGTTTTAAACTGACACAATGTCAATGGGTTGGACGTCGTCTGTTTTAAACTGACACAATGTCAATGGGTTGGACGTCGTCTGTTTTAAACTGACACAATGTCAATGGGTTGGACGTCGTCTGTTTTAAACTGACACAATGTCAATGGGTTGGACGTCGTATGTTTTAAACTGACACAATGTCAATGGGTTGGACGTCGTCTGTTTTAAACTGACACAATGTCAATGGGTTGGACGTCGTCTGTTTTAAACTGACACAATGTCAATGGGTTGGACGTCGTCTGTTTTAAACTGACGCAATGTCAATGGGTTGGACGTCGTCTGTTTTAAACTGACGCAATGTCAATGGGTTGGACGTCGTCTGTTTTAAACTGACACAATGTCAATGGGTTGGACGTCGTCTGTTTTAAACTGACACAATGTCAATGGGTTGGACGTCGTCTGTTTTAAACTGACACAATGTCAATGGGTTGGACGTTGTCTGTTTTAAACTGACACAATGTCAATGGGTTGGACCTCGTCTGTTTTAAACTGACACAATGTCAATGGGTTGGACGTCGTCTGTTTTAAACTGACACAATGTCAATGGGTTGGACGTCGTCTGTTTTAAACTGACACAATGTCAATGGGTTGGACCTTGTCTGTTTTAAACTGACACAATGTCAATGGGTTGGACCTCGTCTGTTTTAAACTGACACAATGTCAATGGGTTGGACGTCGTCTGTTTTAAACTGACACAATGTCAATGGGTTGGACGTCGTCTGTTTTAAACTGACACAATGTCAATGGGTTGGACGTCGTCTGTTTTAAACTGACACAATGTCAATGGGTTGGACGTCGTCTGTTTTAAACTGACACAATGTCAATGGGTTGGACGTCGTCTGTTTTAAACTGACACAATGTCAATGGGTTGGACGTCGTCTGTTTTAAACTGACACAATGTCAATGGGTTGGACGTCGTCTGTTTTAAACTGACACAATGTCAATGGGTTGGACGTCGTCTGTTTTAAACTGACACAATGTCAATGGGTTGGACCTCGTCTGTTTTAAACTGACACAATGTCAATGGGTTGGACGTCGTCTGTTTTAAACTGACACAATGTCAATGGGTTGAACCTCGTCTGTTTTAAACTGACACAATGTCAATGGGTTGGACGTCGTCTGTTTTAAACTGACACAATGTCAATGGGTTGGACGTCGTCTGTTTTAAACTGACACAATGCCAATGGGTTGGACCTCGTCTGTTTTAAACTGACACAATGTCAATGGGTTGGACGTCGTCTGTTTTAAACTGACACAATGTCAATGGGTTGGACGTCGTCTGTTTTAAACTGACACAATGCCAATGGGTTGGACCTCGTCTGTTTTAAACTGACACAATGTCAATGGGTTGGACGTCGTCTGTTTTAAACTGACACAATGCCAATGGGTTGGACGTCGTCTGTTTTAAACTGACACAATGCCAATGGGTTGGACGTCGTCTGTTTTAAACTGACACAATGTCAATGGGTTGGACGTTGTATGTTTTAAACTGACACAATGTCAATGGGTTGGACGTCGTCTGTTTTAAACTGACGCAATGTCAATGGGTTGGACCTCGTCTGTTTTAAACTGACACAATGTCAATGGGTTGGACCTCGTCTGTTTTAAACTGACACAATGTCAATGGGTTGGACGTCGTCTGTTTTAAACTGACACAATGTCAATGGGTTGGACGTCGTCTGTTTTAAACTGACACAATGTCAATGGGTTGGACGTCGTCTGTTTTAAACTGACACAATGTCAATGGGTTGGACGTCGTCTGTTTTAAACTGACACAATGTCAATGGGTTGGACGTTGTCTGTTTTAAACTGACACAATGTCAATGGGTTGGACCTCGTCTGTTTTAAACTGACACAATGTCAATGGGTTGGACGTCGTCTGTTTTAAACTGACACAATGTCAATGGGTTGGACGTCGTCTGTTTTAAACTGACACAATGTCAATGGGTTGGACCTCGTCTGTTTTAAAAAAAAAAACTCCCTAGAAAGGCCAGAACCTAGGAAGAAACCTACAGAGGAACCAGGCTATGTGGGGTGGGCCAGTCCTCTTCTGGCTGTGCCGGGCGGAGATTACAACAGAACATGGTCAAGATGTTCAAATGTTCATAAATGACCAGCATGGTCGAATAATAATAATCACAGAGACCAATGATGGGCTACATCAAGCACATTTGAGGCTGGTGGTCATGTTTGGTCCAAGAAATGGGCTCATTATGATTCCTGTGACCCCTTTTATCCATTGGAGATCTCTGGGTTTTATCCTCAAGCCGTCTCAGCAATGGTTTAGTATTATACCCTAGAATGACTAGAGGAATCTGCCTCCTCCTCCTTTCCCAGGCCATTTAAAGAGGAACCAACACTCCCTGGGGAACCAGAGGAGGTCCAATCCACCTTTTGACCAGCGTCTTTGGGGAACTCAATGATTCTGTTTGGTGGGAGGTCACTTGACGAGTCGTGAAACCTAATCCTGAGCAGCGGTATGAGCCCTGCTGGAAGGGAGGGAGGTGGAGACGGATAGAGGGCATTGCCATTGTTTACTTAGCTTTCCCCTGTGTTCTGACAAGATGATGTATCTGTGGACCTTGGCAGCTCCATGCGCAGGTGATGTATTTGACTTGGAATGCTCTGGGTAGATATTATGCTCATAACCAGCCAGCCAGACGCAGTCAGAGCCAGCCAGCCAGCCAGTCACATAACCAGCCAGCCAGACACATAACCAGACAGCCAGTCACATAACCAGCCAGCCAGACGCCGTCAGAGCCAGTCACATAACCAGCCAGCCAGACACATAACCAGACAGTCAGTCATATAACCAGCCAGGAAGCCGGTCACAGTATGGAATCAGCCAACCAGCCAGCCTCAGAACCAACTAGTCAGCTACAGAGCAGAACCAGCCATCCAGCAGCCAGCCAGCCCCAGTATGGAATCAGCCAACCAGGAATATAGCATAGCCAGGCAGCTACAGAGCCAACCAGGAATATAGCACAGCCAGGCAGCTACAGAGCCAACCAGGAATATAGCACAGCCAGGCAGCTACAGAGCCAACCAGGAATATAGCACAGCCAGGCAGCTACAGAGCCAACCAGGAATATAGCACAGCCAGGCAGCTACAGAGCCAACCAGGAATATAGCATAGCCAGGCAGCTACAGAGCCAACCAGGAATATAGCACAGCCAGGCAGCTACAGAGCCAACCAGGAATATAGCACAGCCAGGCAGCTACAGAGCCAGACAGGAATATAGCACAGCCAGGCAGCTACAGAGCAGAACCAGCCAGTCAGCTACAGAGCCAACCAGGTATATAGCACAGCCAGGCAGCTACAGAGCAGAGCCAGCCAGGAATATAGCACAGCCAGACAGCTACAGAGCCAGCCAGCCAATCAGCTTGCCTGTGCGTGACCTGGATGCACCATTCCCCCTCCCCCTTCCTTCAAAGCCAATTGATAACCTGCTTCCTCAGTATGACAAGGCTTTAGTAATTATCCCCCTGTGTACAATGGAATCTGTTCTGAGAGCCGAATGGAGAATGAAGTGCATGTAGCCAGTAAAACCACAGGCAGGTCAAATCCTATGGGTTGTAATCCTGCTGTACTGCAGAGGAGAGACCTTCTGGCTCTCTGACTCTTTACCATCAGGGCCTGATTTTAGTTTTTTGGGGGGGGGGGGGGTAAAAAAGAGGATTATGTGCCATATTAATCAGCCTTAGTAATGTCTGTAGATTTGCAGTGCAAACCTAGGGGGAAGCTGGTGGAGAGAATGCCAAGAGTGTGCAAAGCTGTCATCAAGGCAAAGGGTGGCTACTTTGAAGAATCTCTCATCTGAAATAGATGTTTTATTTAATTTTAACTATAGTTAAATAACTATATAACTTTATTTAACTTTAGTTGCGTGGCTGGACTACATGTCTTGTCAGCAGTATGTTGTGTGGCTGGGCTACATGTCTTGTCAGCAGTATGTTGTGTGGCTGGACTACATGTCTTGTCAGCAGTATGTTGTGTGGCTGGACTACATGTCTTGTCAGCAGTATGTTGTGTGGCTGGACTACATGTCTTGTCAGCAGTATGTTGTGTGGCTGGACTACATGTCTTGTCAGCAGTATGTTGTGTGGCTGGACTACATGTCTTGTCAGCAGTATGTTGTGTGGCTGGACTACATGTCTTGTCAGCAGTATGTTGTGTGGCTGGACTACATGTCTTGTCAGCAGTATGTTGTGTGGCTGGACTACATGTCTTGCCAGCAGTATGTTGTGTGGCTGGACTACATGTCTTGTCAGCAGTATGTTGTGTGGCTGGGCTACATGTCTTGTCAGCAGTATATTGCGTGGCTGGGCTACATGTCTTTCCACCAGCAGTATGTTATGTGGCTGGGCTACATGTCTTTCCATCACCAGCACTATGTTTTGTGGCTGGGCTACATGTCTTGTCAGCAGTATATTGCGTGGCTGGGCTACATGTCTTGTCAGCAGTATGTTGTGTGGCTGGGCTACATGTCTTTCCATCACCAGCAGTATATTGAATGGCTGGGCTAGCCAGTACTGATTTCAGGATAACACCACTCCCTTACACCTAAATGCTATCTCCTCCAGCCCGGAGTCGCCACTTCTTCACTGGTGATAAGGGCCGAGGTCTGATACCAACACTGACTGTCTGAGGGCCAAGTGGAGGGCCGTTCCCATCTTTACAACACACAGAGGCTGCTGGTAGAAGGGTGCAATTCCCTCCCATTCCTCTATGGGTTTGGCTCGATCAGTGTCTGTTCATTTAGCCTTTGTCACACGCTCTTCCAAGCTCTCCTCATCTTCAACACACGGTACACTCGTGACTCAACACTTTTTTTTAAAAATTTTAAGGTCATTGCTTTTTATCTTTAGGGAAACAAACAAAAGAAGCTTCTGGTCTGAAATGGCGTGCGACATCAGACTTCCTTCATCAAGATGTTCTGATTCTTTTTTTTAGATAACCTGCTTGGCTCCTACCTCCCATACTGTGTCCCGATTATGGTCTCTTCTGCTTGAGGGAACTTGTACAGTCCCTTGGCCTCTGTCCACTGCCTGGTTGGGAACACTGGGGGGTGGGGGGTATATGTCCCAAATGGCGCCCTATGGGGCCCTGTTCAAAAGTAGTGCGCCGTATATGAAAAAGGGTGCCATTTTGGGACACATGCCTGGTGATTTGTATGGTGAGATCAGGTTGCACCACCACCACCACCATTCCTGGCTGAGTGGATGGGATGATTTTGGTTCCTAGCCCACTGCTTCTCTTCCTGCTGCTCCTCCAAACCTGTCTAAACAACACCAGACTATTCAAACAGAGCCGTGGGAAGACCCCCCCCCCCCCCCCTCCTTAAAGGTTAGGCAGGCGGGCTACTCCTCCTCCTGCATTCTTTGTCTCAATGGTGACCTTTTTAAACGACAACAGCTGTTTTGCATATTACTGATGTTCCTCTAAAGCAATCTTTAAAAAAATATATATGTTGACATTTTACTAGTTGACATTTGACTAGTTTACTAGTAGACATTTTACTAGTTTACTAGTTGACATTTTACTAGTTTACTAGTTGACATTTTACTAGTTTACTAGTTGACATTTTACTAGTTTACTAGTTGACATTTTACTGTTGTGTTTTTTTTGGCTGACCATCGATGGGACGACTTCGAACTGTCGTAGCCTCTTCTGAGGTAGATCTGCCGTTGTTTAGTCTGAAGACTGGTTCCACCTGGTTTCACAGCAGGCAACCCTTTGGACAGGCTCTTCCTCTCTTTCTGCTAAACTGTCCTCGAGCTCCAGAAACCTTCTTCCTTCCATCCTGCCACCTCTGACTTCCTGGTGTGAGGTCATAACTAAGGAGGGTAGTGCTCTTTTAATCCCTCCCTCCTGGAGAGTTAACAACCCTCAGCTCGACTCGGTTGTCGGCCCTGGACTTCATTAACACGGGGTTTATTGGTGGTGATTTGTCTGTCAGTTTTACAGCTAGCTAGACCTTCCTTTTAACCTTTCGGGTCCAACTGAGGTTAATAAGATATTCATGACTGCATCAAAGACGGGAAAAACGACATTTCGAAGCTGTTAAATTAACGTGTTTTATTGGGAGGTGTATTGTCCTGTTTGCTATTATGCTGCCTTGTCCATTCTGTTCTATACCATCTCTCTAAGGTGGTCTGCTCTGGATATATCTAACAGCCACTGAGGAGCTGACCTGTAGTCTGAGGAGTTGACCTGTAGTCTGAGGAGTTGACCTGTAGTCTGAGGAGTTGACCTGTAGTCTGAGGAGTTGACCTGTAGTCTGAGGAGCTGACCTGTAGTGTGAGGAGTTGACCTGTAGTCTGAGGAGTTGACCTGTAGTCTGAGGAGCTGACCTGTAGTCTGAGGAGTTGACCTGTAGTCTGAGGAGCTGACCTGTAGTCTGAGGAGTTGACCTGTAGTCTGAGGAGTTGACCTGTAGTCTGAGGAGCTGACCTGTAGTCTGAGGAGCTGACCTGTAGTCTGAGGAGCTGACCTGTAGTCTGAGGAGTTGACCTGTAGTCTGAGGAGCTGACCTGTAGTCTGAGGAGTTGACCTGTAGTCTGAGGAGCTGACCTGTAGTCTGAGGAGTTGACCTGTAGTCTGAGGAGTTGACCTGTAGTCTGAGGAGTTGACCTGTAGTCTGAGGAGCTGACCTGTAGTCTGAGGAGCTGACCTGTAGTCTGAGGAGTTGACCTGTAGTCTGAGGAGCTGACCTGTAGTCTGAGGAGTTGACCTGTAGTCTGAGGAGTTGACCTGTAGTCTGAGGAGCTGACGTGTAGTCTGAGGAGCTGACGTGTAGTCTGAGGAGCTGACGTGTAGTCTGAGGAGCTGACCTGTAGTCTGTCTGAGGAGTTGACCTGTAGTCTGTCTGAGGAGTTGACCTGTAGTCTGTCTGAGGAGTTGACCTGTAGTCTGTCTGAGGAGTTGACGTGTAGTCTGAGGAGCTGACCTGTAGTCTGAGGAGCTGACCTGTAGTCTGAGGAGCTGACCTGTAGTCTGAGGAGCTGACCTGTAGTCTGAGGAGTTGACGTGTAGTCTGAGGAGTTGACGTGTAGTCTGAGGAGTTGACGTGTAGTCTGAGGAGCTGACCTGTAGTCTGAGGAGCTGACGTGTAGTCTGAGGAGCTGACGTGTAGTCTGAGGAGTTGACGTGTAGTCTGAGGAGTTGACGTGTAGTCTGAGGAGTTGACGTGTAGTCTGTCTGAGGAGTTGACCTGTAGTCTGTCTGAGGAGTTGACCTGTAGTCTGTCTGAGGAGTTGACCTGTAGTCTGTCTGAGGAGTTGACCTGTAGTCTGTCTGAGGAGTTGACCTGTAGTCTGTCTGAGGAGTTGACCTGTAGTCTGTCTGAGGAGTTGACGTGTAGTCTGAGGAGCTGACCTGTAGTCTGAGGAGTTGACGTGTAGTCTGAGGAGCTGACCTGTAGTCTGAGGAGTTGACGTGTAGTCTGAGGAGTTGACGTGTAGTCTGAGGAGCTGACCTGTAGTCTGAGGAGCTGACCTGTAGTCTGAGGAGTTGACGTGTAGTCTGAGGAGTTGACGTGTAGTCTGAGGAGCTGACCTGTAGTCTGAGGAGCTGACGTGTAGTCTGAGGAGCTGACGTGTAGTCTGAGGAGTTGACGTGTAGTCTGAGGAGCTGACCTGTAGTCTGAGGAGCTGACGTGTAGTCTGAGGAGCTGACGTGTAGTCTGAGGAGCTGACGTGTAGTCTGAGGAGTTGACGTGTAGTCTGAGGAGTTGACGTGTAGTCTGAGGAGTTGACCTGTAGTCTGAGGAGTTGACCTGTAGTCTGAGGAGCTGACCTGTAGTGTGAGGAGTTGACCTGTAGTCTGAGGAGTTGACCTGTAGTCTGAGGAGTTGACCTGTAGTCTGAGGAGCTGACCTGTAGTCTGAGGAGTTGACCTGTAGTCTGAGGAGTTGACCTGTAGTCTGAGGAGTTGACCTGTAGTCTGAGGAGTTGACCTGTAGTCTGAGGAGCTGACCTGTAGTGTGAGGAGTTGACCTGTAGTCTGAGGAGTTGACCTGTAGTCTGAGGAGTTGACCTGTAGTCTGAGGAGCTGACCTGTAGTCTGAGGAGTTGACCTGTAGTCTGAGGAGCTGACCTGTAGTCTGAGGAGTTGACCTGTAGTCTGAGGAGTTGACCTGTAGTCTGAGGAGCTGACCTGTAGTCTGAGGAGCTGACCTGTAGTCTGAGGAGCTGACCTGTAGTCTGAGGAGTTGACCTGTAGTCTGAGGAGCTGACCTGTAGTCTGAGGAGTTGACCTGTAGTCTGAGGAGCTGACCTGTAGTCTGAGGAGTTGACCTGTAGTCTGAGGAGTTGACCTGTAGTCTGAGGAGTTGACCTGTAGTCTGAGGAGTTGACCTGTAGTCTGAGGAGCTGACCTGTAGTCTGAGGAGCTGACCTGTAGTCTGAGGAGTTGACCTGTAGTCTGAGGAGCTGACCTGTAGTCTGAGGAGCTGACCTGTAGTCTGAGGAGTTGACCTGTAGTCTGAGGAGCTGACGTGTAGTCTGAGGAGCTGACGTGTAGTCTGAGGAGCTGACGTGTAGTCTGAGGAGCTGACCTGTAGTCTGTCTGAGGAGTTGACCTGTAGTCTGTCTGAGGAGTTGACCTGTAGTCTGTCTGAGGAGTTGACCTGTAGTCTGTCTGAGGAGTTGACGTGTAGTCTGAGGAGCTGACCTGTAGTCTGAGGAGCTGACCTGTAGTCTGAGGAGCTGACCTGTAGTCTGAGGAGCTGACCTGTAGTCTGAGGAGTTGACGTGTAGTCTGAGGAGTTGACGTGTAGTCTGAGGAGCTGACCTGTAGTCTGAGGAGCTGACGTGTAGTCTGAGGAGCTGACGTGTAGTCTGAGGAGCTGACGTGTAGTCTGAGGAGTTGACGTGTAGTCTGAGGAGTTGACGTGTAGTCTGTCTGAGGAGTTGACCTGTAGTCTGTCTGAGGAGTTGACCTGTAGTCTGTCTGAGGAGTTGACCTGTAGTCTGTCTGAGGAGTTGACCTGTAGTCTGTCTGAGGAGTTGACCTGTAGTCTGTCTGAGGAGTTGACGTGTAGTCTGAGGAGCTGACCTGTAGTCTGAGGAGTTGACGTGTAGTCTGAGGAGCTGACCTGTAGTCTGAGGAGTTGACGTGTAGTCTGAGGAGTTGACGTGTAGTCTGAGGAGCTGACCTGTAGTCTGAGGAGTTGACGTGTAGTCTGAGGAGTTGACGTGTAGTCTGAGGAGCTGACCTGTAGTCTGAGGAGCTGACGTGTAGTCTGAGGAGCTGACGTGTAGTCTGAGGAGTTGACGTGTAGTCTGAGGAGCTGACCTGTAGTCTGAGGAGCTGACGTGTAGTCTGAGGAGCTGACGTGTAGTCTGAGGAGCTGACGTGTAGTCTGAGGAGCTGACGTGTAGTCTGAGGAGTTGACGTGTAGTCTGAGGAGTTGACGTGTAGTCTGTCTGAGGAGTTGACCTGTAGTCTGTCTGAGGAGTTGACCTGTAGTCTGTCTGAGGAGTTGACCTGTAGTCTGTCTGAGGAGTTGACCTGTAGTCTGTCTGAGGAGTTGACCTGTAGTCTGTCTGAGGAGTTGACGTGTAGTCTGAGGAGCTGACCTGTAGTCTGAGGAGTTGACGTGTAGTCTGAGGAGCTGACCTGTAGTCTGAGGAGTTGACGTGTAGTCTGAGGAGTTGACGTGTAGTCTGAGGAGCTGACCTGTAGTCTGAGGAGTTGACGTGTAGTCTGAGGAGTTGACGTGTAGTCTGAGGAGCTGACCTGTAGTCTGAGGAGCTGACGTGTAGTCTGAGGAGCTGACGTGTAGTCTGAGGAGCTGACGTGTAGTCTGAGGAGTTGACGTGTAGTCTGTCTGAGGAGTTGACCTGTAGTCTGTCTGAGGAGTTGACCTGTAGTCTGTCTGAGGAGTTGACGTGTAGTCTGAGGAGCTGACCTGTAGTCTGAGGAGTTGACGTGTAGTCTGAGGAGCTGACCTGTAGTCTGAGGAGCTGACCTGTAGTCTGAGGAGTTGACGTGTAGTCTGAGGAGCTGACCTGTAGTCTGAGGAGCTGACGTGTAGTCTGAGGAGTTGACGTGTAGTCTGAGGAGCTGACCTGTAGTCTGAGGAGTTGACGTGTAGTCTGAGGAGCTGACCTGTAGTCTGAGGAGTTGACGTGTAGTCTGAGGAGCTGACGTGTAGTCTGAGGAGCTGACGTGTAGTCTGAGGAGCTGACGTGTAGTCTGAGGAGCTGACGTGTAGTCTGAGGAGTTGACGTGTAGTCTGAGGAGTTGACGTGTAGTCTGAGGAGTTGACGTGTAGTCTGAGGAGCTGACCTGTAGTCTGAGGAGTTGACGTGTAGTCTGAGGAGCTGACGTGTAGTCTGAGGAGCTGACGTGTAGTCTGAGGAGCTGACGTGTAGTCTGAGGAGCTGACGTGTAGTCTGAGGAGTTGACGTGTAGTCTGAGGAGTTGACGTGTAGTCTGAGGAGTTGACGTGTAGTCTGAGGAGTTGACGTGTAGTCTGAGGAGTTGACGTTTAGTCTGAGGAGTTGACGTGTATTCTGAGGAGCTGACGTGTAGTCTGAGGAGCTGACGTGTAGTCTGAGGAGCTGACGTGTAGTCTGAGTAGCTGACGTGTAGTCTGAGGAGCTGACGTGTAGTCTGAGGAGTTGACCTGTAGTCTGAGGAGTTGACCTGTAGTCTGAGGAGTTGACCTGTAGTCTGAGTAGTTGACCTGTAGTCTGAGGAGTTGACCTGTAGTCTGAGGAGTTGACCTGTAGTCTGAGGAAGTGACCTGTAGTCCGAGGAGGTGACCTGTAGTCCGAGGAGGTGACCTGTCGTCTGAGGAGTTGACCTGTAGTCTGTCTGAGGAGTTGACCTGTAGTCTGTCTGAGGAGTTGACCCGTAGTCTGTCTGAGGAGTTGACCCGTAGTCTGTCTGAGGAGTTGACCCGTAGTCTGTCTGAGGAGTTGACCCGTAGTCTGTCTGAGGAGTTGACCCGTAGTCTGTCTGAGGAGTTGACCCGTAGTCTGTCTGAGGAGTTGACCTGTAGTCTGTCTGAGGAGTTGACCTGTAGTCTGTCTGAGGAGTTGACCTGTAGTCTGTCTGAGGAGTTGACGTGTAATCTAGGGGCTAGCCCCAGAGGAGTTGGTGTGTAATCTAGGGGCTAGCCCCAGAGGAGTTGGTGTGTAATCTAGGGGCTAGCCCCAGAGATGTTGGTGTGTAATCTGAGGCGTTGGTGTGTAATCTGAGGAGTTGTTGTGTAATCTAGGGGCTAGCCCAGAGGAGTTGGTGTGTAATCTGAGGAGTTGGTGTGTAATCTAGGGGCTAGCCCCAGAGGAGTTGATGTGTAATCTAGGGGCTAGCCCCAGAGAAGTTACTGTGTAATCTAGGGGCTAGCCCCAGAGCAGTTGGTGTGTAGTCTAGTGGCTGTCCCCAAAGGAGTTGATGTGTAATCTAGGGGCTAGCCCCAGAGGAGTTGGTGTGTAATCTAGGGGCTAGCCTCAGGGGAGTTGGGGTGTAATCTAGGGGCTGTCCCCAAAGGAGTTGATGTGTAATCTAGGGGCTAGCCCCAGAGGAGTTGGTGTGTAATCTAGGGGCTAGCCTCAGGGGAGTTGGGGTGTAATCTAGGGGCTAGCCTCAGAGGAGTTGGGGTGTAATCTAGGGGCTAGCCCCAGGGGAGTTTGGGTGTAATCTAGGGGCTAGCCCCAGGGGAGTTTGGGTGTAATCTAGGGGCTAGCCCCAGAGAAGTTGACATGGGCAAAATGTGGAAAAAGTCAAGGGGTCTGAATACTTTCAGAAGGCGCTGTATGTGCTTTGTGCTTACATTGAGTACCCTCTCTGTCTTGGTTTACTCTCTGTGCCTTGTAGTCCAGTTTAGCCTTTACTACCTTCTATCTTCTTTCAGCGTTTAGATGTTGACAGTTATTGCCACTAAGTACAATTACATTGACCTGGTTTTTCTTCATGAGATCCAATTTAAAAGAGAAAGGTTGTTTGGAAGAAATAGGCTTGTTGTTGACATGATACTCTGTGATCTCCTCTAATGGAGATATCCAGTCCTGTCAGGTCACGATTACTGTTTCCTGTCGGGTCACGATGACTGTTCCTGTCGGGGTCACGATGACTGTTTCCTATCAGGTCATGATGACTGTTCCCGTCGGGTCACGATGACTGTTCCTGTCGGGTCACGATGACCGTTCCTGTCGGGTCACCATGACCGTTCCTGTCGGGTCACCATGACCGTTCCTGTCGGGTCACCATGACCGTTCCTGTCGGGTCACCGTGACTGTTCCTGTCGGGTCACCGTGACTGTTCCCGTCGGGTCACCATGACTGTTCCCGTCGGGTCACCATGACCGTTCCTGTCGGGTCACCATGACCGTTCCTGTCGGGTCACCATGACTGTTCCCGTCGGGTCACCATGACTGTTCCCGTCGGGTCACCATGACTGTTCCCGTCGGGTCACCATGACTGTTCCCGTCGGGTCACCATGACTGTTCCCGTCGGGTCACCATGACTGTTCCCGTCGGGTCACCATGACCGTTCCTGTCGGGTCACCATGACTGTTCCCGTCGGGTCACCATGACTGTTCCCGTCGGATCACCATGACTGTTCCCGTCGGGTCACGATGACTGTTCCCTGTCGGGTCACTGGTGCGGACTGTTCCCTGTCGGGTCACTGGTGCGGACTGTTCCCTGTCTGTCGGGTCACTGGTGCGGACTGTTCCCTGTCTGTCGGGTCACTGGTGCGGACTGTTCCCTGTCTGTCGGGTCACTGGTGCGGACTGTTCCCTGTCTGTCGGGTCACTGGTGCGGACTGTTCCCTGTCTGTCGGGTCACTGCTGCGGACTGTTCCCTGTCTGTCGGGTCACTGGTGCAGACTGTTCCCTGTCTGTCGGGTCACTGGTGCGGACTGTTCCCTGTCTGTCGGGTCACTGGTGCGGACTGTTCCCTGTCTGTCGGGTCACTGGTGCGGACTGTTCCCTGTCTGTCGGGTCACTGGTGCGGACTGTTCCCTGTCTGTCGGGTCACTGGTGCGGACTGTTCCCTGTCTGTCGGGTCACTGGTGCGGACTGTTCCCTGTCTGTCGGGTCACTGGTGCGGACTGTTCCCTGTCTGTCGGGTCACTGGTGCGGACTGTTCCCTGTCTGTCGGGTCACTGGTGCGGACTGTTCCCTGTCTGTCGGGTCACTGCTGCGGACTGTTCCCTGTCGGGTCACTGGTGCGGGCTGTTTCCTGTCGGGTCACTGGTGAGGACTGTTCCCTGTCGGGTCACTGGTGCGGACTGTTCCCTGTCGGGTCACTGGTGCGGACTGTTCCCTGTCGGGTCACTGGTGCGGACTGTTCCCTGTCGGGTCACTGGTGTGGACTGTAGTCGAGGGATTAATTTCCTCAGCCATCTGCTTTACAACTAACCCAGTTGTGTCAAGTGCTTCAACATGTCTTCTGCTGTAATTCTGTCTACTTAAGAGCCTAAATGCCAATGTTCACTCTCTTCCCCCCATCCACACCCCATAATCTGTCAAACTCCGTGACAAAGCCTGACTGACTCTAGGCTTCGTCTGTGGTTTTGTAATGTTGGGACTGAGGGTGTACACACATTCTGGCAGTTCACTGATATCCTGGTTTCGTCTCCACACTGCAGGTGAAATCCTGGTTTAGTCTCCACACTGCAGGTGAAATCCTGGTTTAGTCTCCACACTGCAGCTGAAATCATAGTTTAGTCTCCACACTGCAGGTGAAATCATAGTTTAGTCTCCACACTGCAGGTGAAATCCTGGTTTAGTCTCCACACTGCAGGTGAAATCTTGGTTTAGTCTCCACACTGCAGGTGAAATCCTGGTTTCGTCTACACACTGCAGGTGAAATCCTGGTTTCGTCTACACACTGCAGGTGAAATCCTGGTTTAGTCTCCACACTGCAGGTGAAATCCTGGTTTAGTCTCCACACTGCAGGTGAAATCCTGGGTTATAGTCTCCACACTGCAGGTGAAATCCTGGTTTAGTCTCCACACTGCAGGTGAAATCCTGGGTTAGTCTCCACACTGCAGGTGAAATCCTGGTTTAGTATCCACACTGCAGGTGAAATCCTGGTTTATAGTCTCCACACTGCAGGTGGAATCCTGGGTTAGTCTCCACACTGCAGGAGAAATCCTGGTTTATAGTCTCCACACTGCAGGTGAAATCCTGGGTTAGTCTCCACACTGCAGGTGAAATCCTGGTTTAGTATCCACACTGCAGGTGAAATCCTGGTTTATAGTCTCCACACTGCAGGTGAAATCCTGGTTTAGTCTCCACACTGCAGGTGAAATCCTGGTTTAGTCTCCACACTGCAGGTGAAATCCTGGTTTAGTCTCCACACTGCAGGGGAAATCCTGGTTTAGTCTCCACACTGCAGGTGAAATCCTGGTTTAGTCTCCACACTGCAGGGGAAATCCTGGTTTAGTCTCCACACTGCAGGTGAAATCCTGGTTTAGTCTCCACACTGCAGGTGAAATCCTAGTTGAAGGTAGTGTCCTATAGGGCCCTGGTGAAGGTAGTGTCCTATAGGGCCCTGGTGAAGGTAGTGTCCTATATAGTGTCCTATGGGGCCCTGGTGAAGGTAGTGTCCTATAGGGCCCTGGTGAAGGTAGTGTCCTATAGGGCCCTGGTGAAGGTAGTGTCCTATATAGTGTCCTATAGGGCCCTGGTGAAGGTAGTGTCCTATAGGGCCCTGGTGAAGGTAGTGTCCTATATAGTGTCCTATAGGGCCCTGGTGAAGGTAGTGTCCTATATAGTGTCCTATGGGGCCCTGGTGAAGGTAGTGTCCTATGGGGCCCTGGTGAAGGTAGTGTCCTATAGGGCCCTGGTGAAGGTAGTGTCCTATAGGGCCCTGGTGAAGGTAGTGTCCTATAGGGCCCTGGTGAAGGTAGTGTCCTATAGGGCCCTGGTGAAGGTAGTGTCCTATAGGGCCCTGGTGAAGGTAGTGTCCTATAGGGCCCTGGTGAAGGTAGTGGTTGTATTTGGGACATGCCCTCAGTCTGCTCCTGTCTGATGGTATGATGGTAAATCCATAATCAGATGGCATTTAGGATGTAACCTACTGTCTCTTGTTGTCTAGGGTGTCATGGTTACTTTGACATTTAAAGGCAATATCTGCTGTGTGGTTTTCTAAATCAAAGGTGTGTTTGATAAAGGATTAGGATTAGTTTTGTTTTGTTTGTCGACTGCTTAAGAACGTGAGGTGAATTCTGAAAGGGTTGTTGTGAATCGCTCGGCTCTGGGGCTGATGGTTGCTGGTTGAAGGGTTTTAACCTCCGTTGTCCTCAGATCAAGTCCCTCTCAAACCATCTCTCTCTCTCTCTCTCTCATCCTCTCTCCTTTCTCTCTCTCTCTCTCTCTCTCTCTGTGTCTCTCTCTCCCTCTCTCCCTCTCTCTCTCCCATCCTCTCTCCATCCCCCTCTGACATGTCTGGCCCAGGAACAATCACATTCCTTCTCTCTGATTAACTCTCCAGTAGAACAGATCTCTTTTTTCCAGGAAGCAGAAACAACAACACTCCTCTCCTCGTTGTTATGTCTGAATCAGTCTCTCAGCTGAGAGGGACTCCTGACTCATCTCCTCAAGTGTTGTATCCCAAATGACAGCCTATTCCCTATAGAGCCCTGGTCTATAGTAGTGCACTATATAAGGAATAGGGTTCCATTGGGTCCTGGTCTAAAGTAGTGCACTATATAGGGAATAGGATGCCATTGTCCCCCTCCCCCTCATTTTCCTATTGGCCTAGAGACAGAGAGAGGCCTATTGGGTTGATGTATCTTGATGGATTGACTGAAGATAAGAAACCTCTAACCTCTGTCATGACTGTCCACCAGAATCCAAATAGGTCAGATCAGCTTTGCAATGAATAACTTCAATCAGACCCCCCCCCTTCTCACCCACGGAGGAGGATAGGGAGGAGGGAACTGGTAAGGGGGTGAACAACTCCCGTTCTGTTGTAAATCATGTGGAGATTATCCAAGTCTCGCTCTCCCAGGAGTCACCAAAGGATTTGTCCTTTTGTTTCAATAGACTTTTCCAGCCGAAACGCTTAACACGTTCAAAAGCAGGATACTGGAACAATATTTCTGACATGTGAACGTGGGGAATGGTCATAGGCGATCTATAGAACACGGCTGCAGCTGCACGTTTTAATATGGTTTTAACTGTGAATTTCAACACGAGGTGGAGGCGATAAAACTCACCTCCCGGACAATCACTGGTACGGCTGATTTAAAACTGTCCTAAGTAAAGTATCTTAGAAAAGCGAATTTCAGTAGGACCATTCTGTTACTCTGCTCAAACCATCGTATATCACTGCTCTCATCATCATCACCCCACTGGGGAACCATCGACACGGCTGGCTAGCCTATCTTCAAAGAAGCATCTTCAAGAGCGAATGGAAGGGAAATTAACTTTGTTCTGTTCAGGACTACGTGACACGTCACCGGACACCGGACTCGACTACAAAGGAGAACAACAGCAGAAAACTTGTTTGAACCCTTTTTGAACAATCAGAGCCTTACAAACGTGCCGCGAAAAGTCCCAACTCCCTGTCCACCGAGAGAGATCCACGAGGAACCCAGTCATTTCACGTAAATGCGTTTCAAGATTTGTTACTCAAAGCGGGCGGCGGTTCGTGTGCGAAGTTATGTGGTTACTGTAGGTGAGAGTAGTTTCTGTCTCTCGCCCTCTCCATCTCTTTTGTAACAAGCAGCCATAAGGGTGTCAGTCCGCTAGGGACCTGTTTTTAACGTATTAAGAGTGTATGTTTATCCTGTTACCGTTTCGTTAGCTAGTAAATAGATCATTAAACCAATTTGTAAAGTACTGAATCATAAGTAAAGGCTTGGGTTTTTGCAGATGCAAGGTTACAACTGTTCTGAATGGTGATATAACACAAGGTTATGATTAATAAATTGACTTGATTTTATAGATGTGATAGGTAAAGACCTTTTTAGATTTTCATTTGGGAGATGGTCACTCTTTTAAAGAACTGCTCTCATGGTGCCCCAGATCCTAATGAGTTAATTGTTACATGATTAATTTCATCAGGTAAAAATTTAACATAGTTATTAGTTGATTAGATAATTAACCTCTTGATGTTGCCTCACATTACGAGCCCCTGACAATCAAACGTTAATGGTCGTACCATTAACACACATTTTAATGAACTCTTTATGGGTTAGGTCACTCACCCTAGTTTATGGAGAGTACTTTGTAGGTTTTCCTGGTTACCGATACTATGGGTGGAGAATGTACAGGTTACCAACATAAAGGAAACCCCATCATAATAGGGCTTTGGGACACCACGAGGTGCCAGAATGTACAGGTAACTGCCAAAATAAAGGAAACTCCATCATAATAGGGCTTTGGGACACCACGAGGTGCCAGAATGTAAAGGTAACTGCCAAAATAAAGGAAACTCCATCATAATAGGGCATTGGGACACCATAAGGTGCCAGAATGTACAGGTAACTGCCAAATTAAAGGAAACTCCATCATAATAGGGCGTTGGGACACCACAAGCTGCCAGAATAAAGGAAACCCCATCATAATAGGGCTTTAGGCCACCACGAGCTGCCAGAATAAAGGAAACCCCATCATAATAGGGTTTTGGTGGGAGAGAGAGGTGGGGGGGGAGAGCGAGATGAGAGATGGTTTGGCTAGTTCTTTGTGTTGTAATTAGATCATGTAACCCAGGGTATTTTCATGTAGAGTTGTGATGATGAAGCTGTGGAGACTCCTCTCATCTCTGTGGGGCTCTAAATGCTTTATGACGTCTGCTTTGATCCCCTCCACCGCACCAGAAGCCTGGGATTAAAGCCAGGGATTGAAGCCTGGGATTAAAGCCTGGGATTAAAGCCTGGGATTGAAGCCTGGGATTGAAGCCTGGGATTAAAGCCAGGGATTGAAGCCAGGGATTAAAGCCAGGGATTAAAGCCAGGGATTAAAGCCAGGGATTAAAGCCAGGGATTAAAGCCAGGGATTAAAGCCAGGGATTAAAGCCAGGGATTAAAGCCAGGGATTAAAGCCTGGGATTGAAGCCTGGGATTAAAGCCTGGGATTGAAGCCCGGGATTGAAGCCCGGGATTAAAGCCCGGGATTAAAGCCAGGGATTGAAGCCAGGGATTGAAGCCAGGGATTGAAGCCAGGGATTGAAGCCAGGGATTGAAGCCCGGGATTGAAGCCCGGGATTGAAGCCCGGGATTAAAGCCAGGGATTGAAGCCCGGGATTGAAGCCCGGGATTGAAGCCCGGGATTGAAGCCCGGGATTGAAGCCCGGGATTAAAGCCCGGGATTGAAGCCCGGGATTGAAGCCCGGGATTGAAGCCCGGGATTGAAGCCCGGGATTGAAGCCCGGGATTGAAGCCCGGGATTGAAGCCCGGGATTGAAGCCAGGGATTGAGGCCAGGGATTGAGGCCTGGGATTAAAGCCCGGGATTGAAGCCCGGGATTGAAGCCCGGGATTGAAGCCCGGGATTGAAGCCCGGGATTGAAGCCCGGGATTGATGCCAGGGATTAAAGCCAGGGATTGAAGCCAGGGATTGAGGCCTGGGATTAAAGCCTGGGATTAAAGCCTGGGATTGAAGCCAGGGATTGAAGCCAGGGATTGAAGCCAGGGATTGAAGACCGGGATTGAAGCCTGGGATTGAGGCCTGGGATTAAAGCCTGGGATTGAAGCCAGGGATTGAAGCCAGGGATTGAAGCCAGGGATTGAAGACCGGGATTGAAGACCGGGATTGAAGCCTGGGATTGAAGCCTGGGATTGAGGCCTGGGATTAAAGCCTGGGATTAAAGCCTGGGATTGAAGCCTGGGATTGAAGCCAGGGATTGAAGCCAGGGATTGAAGACCGGGATTGAAGACCGGGATTGAAGCCTGGGATTAAAGCCTGGGATTAAAGCCTGGGATTGAAGCCAGGGATTGAGGCCTGGGATTAAAGCCTGGGATTAAAGCCTGGCATTAAAGCCAGGGATTGAAGCCAGGGATTGAGGCCTGGGATTAAAGCCTGGGATTGAAGCCAGGGATTGAGGCCTGGGATTAAAGCCAGGGATTGAAGCCAGGGATTGAGGCCTGGGATTGAAGCCCGGGATTAAAGCCTGGGATTGCCACTAGTGTCAAGGGAATCTTTTTGATAGAAGTGATTTGGCATTACATTTGATGGAACCAGGAATACAGACTCTTCTCTTCCTGTATCAGTGTTATCTCTCTTCTGTTAGCTGAGTCGTGTCAGCTGAGTCGTGCTTGCTGAGTCGTGCTTGCTGACTCGTGCTTGCTGACTCGTGCTTGCTGACTCGTGCTTGCTGACTCGTGTTTGCTGACTCGTGTTTGCTGTCCAATCCATGACAGATTGTGGAATAAATGTCAAGTACACAACACTGTTTATGGTCTGAACATTTACCTTGCTGTGAAGTCCGCTGGAAGAGGGCCTGTGTTGTGGATGATAGCACTTCTTTACACACTGACTGGTGGTCAGGAAAAAACAACCATTGTGGCCATTTTGATTGCAACATTTGGTTGAGTTTATTAAACCGCTTGTGAACATTGCAGTGTAAACCACAATCACTCAAAAACCACCCTGTCATTAGGAGAATAGAGACTCTATAACCACCCTGTCATTAGGAGAACAGAGACTCTATAACCACCCTGTCATTAGGAGAATAGAGAATCTATAACCACCCTGTCATTAGAACAGAGACTCTATAACCACCCTGTCATTAGGAGAATAGAGACTCTATAACCACCCTGTCATTAGGAGAATAGAGACTCTATAACCACCATGTCATTAGGAGAACAAAGACTCTATAACCACCCTGTCATTAGGAGAACAGAGACTCTATAACCACCATGTCATTAGGAGAACAGAGACTCTATAACCACCCTGTCATTAGGAGAACAGAGACTCTATAACCACCATGTCATTAGGAGAACAGAGACTATAACCACCCTGTCATTAGGAGAACAGAGACTCTATAACCACCCTGTCATTAGGAGAACAGAGACTCTATAACCACCCTGTCATTAGGAGAACAGAGACTCTATAACCACCCTGTCATTAGGAGAACAGAGACTCTATAACCACCCTGTCATTAGGAGAACAGAGACTCTATAACCACCCTGTCATTAGGAGAACAGAGACTCTATAACCACCCTGTCATTAGAACAGAGACTCTATAACCACCCTGTCATCAGGAGAGCAGAGACTCTATAACCACCCTGTCATCAGGAGAGCAGAGACTCTATAACCACCCTGTCATCAGGAGAACAGACTTTATAACCACCCTGTCATTAGGAGAACAGAGACTCTATAACCACCCTGTCATTAGGAGAACAGAGACTCTATAACCACCCTGTCATTAGAACAGAGACTCTATAACCACCCTGTCATTAGGAGAACAGAGACTCTATAACCACCCTGTCATTAGAACAGATACTCTATAACCACCCTGTCATTAGGAGAACAGAGACTCTATAACCACCCTGTCATTAGGAGAACAGAGACTCTATAACCACCCTGTCATTGGGAGAACAGAGACTCTATAACCACCCTGTCATTAGAAGAGAGACTCTATAACCACCCTGTCATCAGGAGAACAGAGACTCTATAACCACCCTGTCATCAGGAGAACAGAGACTTTATAACCACCCTGTCATTAGGAGAACAGAGACTCTATAACCACCCTGTCATTAGGAGAACGGAGACTCTATAACCACCCTGTCATTAGAACAGAGACTCTATAACCACCCTGTCATTAGGAGAACAGAGACTCTCTATAACCACCCTGTCATTAGGAGAACAGAGACTCTATAACCACCCTGTCATTAGGAGAACAGAGACTCTATAACCACCCTGTCATTAGAACAGATACTCTATAACCACCCTGTCATTAGGAGAACAGAGACTCTATAACCACCCTGTCATTAGGAGAACAGAGACTCTATAACCACCCTGTCATTAGGAGAACAGAGACTCTATAACCACCCTGTCATTAGAACAGATACTCTATAACCACCCTGTCATTAGGAGAACAGAGACTCTATAACCACCCTGTCATTAGGAGAACAGAGACTCTATAACCACCCTGTCATTAGGAGAACAGAGACTCTATAACCACCCTGTCATTAGAACAGATACTCTATAACCACCCTGTCATTAGGAGAACAGAGACTCTATAACCACCCTGTCATTAGGAGAACAGAGACTCTATAACCACCCTGTCATTAGAACAGATACTCTATAACCACCCTGTCATTAGGAGAACAGAGACTCTATAACCACCCTGTCATTAGGAGAACAGAGACTCTATAACCACCCTGTCATTATGAGAATAGAGACTCTATAACCACCCTGTCATTAGAACAGATACTCTATAACCACCCTGTCATTAGGAGAACAGAGACTCTATAACCACCCTGTCATTAGGAGAACAGAGACTCTATAACCACCCTGTCATTAGGAGAACAGAGACTCTATAACCACCCTGTCATTAGAACAGCACCGCATATTCTTCCCCTGGAGACTAGGCCTAACTCCTTCAGAGACAATGCGATGTGTTATCAGTCTCGTATGATAAATTAGTATTTTCAGAGACGACTCAATGATTTTTTGGGGGGTGACTGGTTGACATCCTGCTGACAGTCTATTGCCAGTTTCTCTGCATGGAAGATATTTTACCATTTGATGTGACTCTGGGGATTCTGTCTGTGAATTTATTCAGATGGGAAAAACTAAAATCAATATTGTGCATCAGGGGTGGCAGCTGGTGGGTTGTTCGTTTCCGTCTTTACAGGAAACACATGTCAGGTGGTGAACGCATGTGCTTCAATCTCCATTTTTAAGGACATTCGCTCGATTCGCACTGGTTATTATGCCTTCTAATGAAAGCTTTTCTTTTCAGGTCCAGACACTGATCTATAGATCCAGACACTGAGCTATAGATCCAGACACTGGGCTATAGGTCCAGACACTGAGCTATAGGTCCAGACACTGAGCTATAGATCCAGACACTGGGCTATAGGTCCAGACACTGGGCTATAGATCCAGACACTGAGCTATAGATCCAGACACTGAGCTATAGATCCAGACACTGGGCTATAGGTCCAGACACTGAGCTATAGGTCCAGACACTGAGCTATAGGTCCAGACACTGAGCTATAGATCCAGACACTGGGCTATAGGTCCAGACACTGGGCTATAGATCCAGACACTGAGCTATAGATCCAGACACTGAGCTATAGATCCAGACACTGAGCTATAGATCCAGACACTGGGCTATAGATCCAGACACTGAGCTATAGATCCAGACACTGAGCTATAGATCCAGACACTGGGCTATAGGTAGACACTGAGCTATAGATCCAGACACTGAGCTATAGATCCAGACACTGAGCTATAGATCCAGACACTGAGCTATAGGTCCAGACACTGAGCTATAGGTCCAGACACTGAGCTATAGGTAGACACTGAGCTATAGATCCAGACACTGAGCTATAGATCCAGACACTGAGCTATAGGTCCAGACACTGAGCTATAGGTAGACACTGAGCTATAGGTAGACACTGAGCTATAGATCCAGACACTGAGCTATAGATCCAGACACTGAGCTATAGATCCAGACACTGAGCTATAGGTCCAGACACTGAGCTATAGGTCCAGACACTGAGCTATAGGTAGACACTGAGCTATAGATCCAGACACTGAGCTATAGATCCAGACACTGAGCTATAGATCCAGACACTGAGCTATAGGTCCAGACACTGAGCTATAGGTCCAGACACTGAGCTATAGGTAGACACTGAGCTATAGATCCAGACACTGAGCTATAGATCCAGACACTGAGCTATAGGTCCAGACACTGAGCTATAGGTAGACACTGAGCTATAGGTAGACACTGAGCTATAGATCCAGACACTGAGCTATAGATCCAGACACTGAGCTATAGATCCAGACACTGAGCTATAGGTCCAGACACTGAGCTATAGATCCAGACACTGAGCTATAGATCCAGACACTGAGCTATAGATCCAGACACTGAGCTATAGATCCAGACACTGAGCTATAGATCCAGACACTGAGCTATAGATCCAGACACTGAGCTATAGGTCCAGACACTGAGCTATAGGTAGACACTGAGCTATAGATCCAGACACTGAGCTATAGATCCAGACACTGAGCTATAGATCCAGACACTGAGCTATAGGTCCAGACACTGAGCTATAGGTCCAGACACTGAGCTATAGGTAGACACTGAGCTATAGATCCAGACACTGAGCTATAGATCCAGACACTGAGCTATAGATCCAGACACTGAGCTATAGGTCCAGACACTGAGCTATAGGTCCAGACACTGAGCTATAGGTCCAGACACTGAGCTATAGATCCAGACACTGAGCTATAGATCCAGACACTGAGCTATAGGTAGACACTGAGCTATAGGTTCAGACACTGATGATGACGTACGTATGGCCTCATCTATACATTAACATTCTCATGAGGATGTGTATATGGCCTCGTCTATACATTACCGTTCTCTTGATGACGTACGTATGGCCTCATCTATACATTACCCTGCGTCAGACCAGATGTCAGCATGTGTCTATGGGACAGGATAGGTGGGGACGTACAGTGCATGTAGTCCTCATGTTGATGGTAGACGTCTGATCTGTTAGAGCCACAGAGAAGGACAACACGCAGCTGGTTCTAGAACCATCTATCCCTGACAGCTCAGTTAGCAGTGATGGTTCGTACGGACGCCGTCATGTCCTGCCATGAGTGCGATGTGATAAACAGCATGGGATTCTCCCTGCCAGGGGCCAGGAATTACTTCCTGTTTCATGTATCTGCTCTGTACGTAGGTCAGGCTCTCTCTTGGCTTGACTTAGAGATCTCCGGGCTAGGTACGGCTTCATCAGGGTCCAATTACACAATAATTATCACTGTACAGGTTGTCCCACATCTGTCAAACGTCACTCTCATGCTTCCCGCAGTTTCTACTCATCTGATTGATGGGGAAGATGATTCAACTCAGACTCATCGTGTGAACAAACTAACAGGATGTTTCTAAGGCAACTAGTAAACACAACAGGCTAGCTAGATAAACAGGACGTTGTTGGGCTGTGTGAACATAACTGTGATGTTACTACATGTCTGGGAAGATATCTCTGTACTAGTCTTATCTATCAGCTTACTGGGTTCCAAGACTAGAACTCATCAATCTATCAGCTTACTGGGTTCCAAGACTAGAACTCATCAATCTATCAGCTTACTGGGTTCCAAGACTAGAACTCATCAATCTATCAGCTTACTGGGTTCCAAGACTAGAACTCATCAATCTATCTATCTATCTATCTATCTATCTATCTATCAGCTTACTGGGTTCCAAGACTAGAACTCATCAATCTATCAGCTTACTGGGTTCCAAGACTAGAACTCATCAATCTATCAGCTTACTGGGTTCCAAGACGAGAACTCATCAATCTATCAGCTTACTGGGTTCCAAGACTAGAACTCATCAATCTATCAGCTTACTGGGTTCCAAGACTAGAACTCATCAATCTATCAGCTTACTGGGTTCCAAGACTAGAACTCATCTATCTATCTATCTATCAGCTTACTGGGTTCCAAGATGAGAACTCATCTATCTATCAGCTTACTGGGTTCCAAGACGAGAACTCATCAATCTATCAGCTTACTGGGTTCCAAGACTAGAACTCATCAATCTATCAGCTTACTGGGTTCCAAGACTAGAACTCATCAATCTATCAGCTTACTGGGTTCCAAGACTAGAACTCATCAATCTATCAGCTTACTGGGTTCCAAGACTATAACTCATCAATCTATCAGCTTACTGGGTTCCAAGACTAGAACTCATCAATCTATCAGTTTACTGGGTTCCAAGACGAGAACTCATCAATCAATCAGCTTACTGGGTTCCAAGACGAGAACTCATCAATCTATCAGCTTACTGGGTTCCAAGACTAGAACTCATCAATCTATCAGCGTACTGGGTTCCAAGACTAGAACTCATCAATCTATCAGCTTACTGGGTTCCAAGACTAGAACTCATCAATCTATCAGCTTACTGGGTTCCAAGACTAGAACTCATCAATCTATCAGCTTACTGGGTTCCAAGACTAGAACTCATCAATCTATCTATCTATCTATCTATCTATCTATCTATCTATCTATCAGCTTACTGGGTTCCAAGACTAGAACTCATCAATCTATCAGCTTACTGGGTTCCAAGACTAGAACTCATCAATCTATCAGCTTACTGGGTTCCAAGACGAGAACTCATCAATCTATCAGCTTACTGGGTTCCAAGACTAGAACTCATCAATCTATCAGCTTACTGGGTTCCAAGACTAGAACTCATCAATCTATCAGCTTACTGGGTTCCAAGACTAGAACTCATCTATCTATCTATCTATCAGCTTACTGGGTTCCAAGACGAGAACTCATCTATCTATCAGCTTACTGGGTTCCAAGACGAGAACTCATCAATCTATCAGCTTACTGGGTTCCAAGACTAGAACTCATCAATCTATCAGCTTACTGGGTTCCAAGACTAGAACTCATCAATCTATCAGCTTACTGGGTTCCAAGACTAGAACTCATCAATCTATCAGCTTACTGGGTTCCAAGACTATAACTCATCAATCTATCAGCTTACTGGGTTCCAAGACTAGAACTCATCAATCTATCAGTTTACTGGGTTCCAAGACGAGAACTCATCAATCAATCAGCTTACTGGGTTCCAAGACGAGAACTCATCAATCTATCAGCTTACTGGGTTCCAAGACTAGAACTCATCAATCTATCAGCGTACTGGGTTCCAAGACTAGAACTCATCAATCTATCAGCTTACTGGGTTCCAAGACTAGAACTCATCAATCTATCAGCTTACTGGGTTCCAAGACTAGAACTCATCAATCTATCAGCTTACTGGGTTCCAAGACGAGAACTCATCAATCTATCAGCTTACTGTCACGTTCTGACCTCAGTTCCTTTGGTCAGGGCGTGAGTTGGGTGGGCAGTCTGTGTTTGTTTTTCTATGTTGGTTTTTGTGTTCGGCCTAGTATGGTTCTCAATCAGAGGCAGCTATCAATTATTTTCCCTGATTGAGAATCATACTTAGCTAGCCTGGGTTTCAGTTTTGGGTTGTGGGTGTTTGTCTTCCGTGTCAGTGTTTGTGATGCTGCACACAGTCACTGTTGTGAAGCCACTGTCGTTAAGCCACTGTCGTGAAGTCACGTTAAGTCACTGTTGATACGTGTCTACTGAATGCCAGATCATATTAACGTGTAAAGTCACTGTTGATGCGTGTCTACTGAATGCCAGGTCATATTAACGTGTAAAGTCACTGTTGATGCGTGTCTACTGAATGCCAGGTCATATTAACGTGTAACCCGTCTGTTCTGTCTTCAGACATGATTACAGAGAGATGCTTCACAACTCTACCTTCTGTCTGGTTCCCAGAGGACGACGCCTGGGATCCTTCCGCTTCCTGGAAGCACTGCAGGTACACACACACCATGCACACACACACACACACACACCATGCACACACACACCATGTACACACACACACACCATGTACACACACACACACCATGTACACACACACACACCATGTACACACACACACACCATGTACACACACACACACCATGTACACACACACACACACCACGTACACACACACACACCACGTACACACACCACGTACACACACACACACACCACGTACACACACACCACGTACACACACACACACACCACGTACACACACACCACGTACACACACACACACACCACGTACACACCACGTACACACACACACCACGTACACACACACACACACCACGTACACACACACACCACGTACACACACACACCATGTACACACACACACACACACCCCGTATACACACACACCCCGTACACACACACACCACGTACACAACACGTACACACACACACCCCGTACACACACACACCCCGTACACACACACACCCCGTACACACACACACCCACACACTCTCTCTGTCCCGACCCCAGAGAGAGAGAGAGGGAGAGAGCAGCCTTCCTCTGTGTCTCTGTCCCGACCCCAGAGGGAGAGAGCAGCCTTCCTCTGCGTCTCTGTCCCGACCCCAGAGGCAGAGAGCAGCCTTCCTCTGTGTCTCTGTCCCGACCCCAGAGGCAGAGAGCATCCTTCCTCTGTGTCTCTGTCCCGACCCCAGAGGCAGAGAGCAGCCTTCCTCTGTGTCTCTGTCCCGACCCCAGAGGGAGAGAGCAGCCTTCCTCTGTGTCTCTGTCCCGACCTCAGAGGGAGAGAGCAGCCTTCCTCTGTGTCTCTGTCCCGACCCCAGAGGGAGAGAGCAGCCTTCCTCTGTGTCTCTGTCCCGACCCCAGAGGGAGAGAGCAGCCTTCCTCTGTGTCTCTGTCCCGACCCCAGAGGGAGAGAGGGAGAGAGCAGCCTTCCTCTGTGTCTCTGTCCCGACCCCAGAGGCAGAGAGCAGCCTTCCTCTGTGTCTCTGTCCCGACCCCAGAGGGAGAGAGCAGCCTTCCTCTGTGTCTCTGTCCCGACCCCAGAGGGAGAGAGCAGCCTTCCTCTGTGTCTCTGTCCCGACCCCAGAGGCAGAGAGCAGCCTTCCTCTGTGTCTCTGTCCCGACCCCAGAGGGAGAGAGCAGCCTTCCTCTGTGTCTCTGTCCCGACCCCAGAGGGAGAGAGCAGCCTTCCTCTGTGTCTCTGTCCCGACCCCAGAGGCAGAGAGCAGCCTTCCTCTGTGTCTCTGTCCCGACCCCAGAGGGAGAGAGCAGCCTTCCTCTGCGTCTCTGTCCCGACCCCAGAGGCAGAGAGCAGCCTTCCTCTGTGTCTCTGTCCCGACCCCAGAGGGAGAGAGCAGCCTTCCTCTGCGTCTCTGTCCCGACCCCAGAGGGAGAGAGCAGCCTTCCTCTGTGTCTCTGTCCCGACCCCAGAGGCAGAGAGCAGCCTTCCTCTGTGTCTCTGTCCCGACCCCAGAGGCAGAGAGCAGCCTTCCTCTGTGTCTCTGTCCCGACCCCAGAGGGAGAGAGCAGCCTTCCTCTGTGTCTCTGTCCCGACCCCAGAGGGAGAGAGCAGCCTTCCTCTGTGTCTCTGTCCCGACCCCAGAGGCAGAGAGCAGCCTTCCTCTGTGTCTCTGTCCCGACCCCAGAGGGAGAGAGCAGACTTCCTGTCTCAGCTTTCATCTACTGTCCCCATCTACTGTCTCCATCTACTGTCCCCATCTACTGTCCCCATGTAGATCACTATACTGTCTCCATCTACTGTCTCCATATAGATCACTATACTGTCTCCATCTACTGTCCCCATGTAGATCACCATACTGTCTCCATCTACTGTCTCCATATAGATCACTATACTGTCCCCATCTACTGTCCCCATGTAGATCACTATACTGTCTCCATCTACTGTCCCCATCTACTGTCCCCATGTAGATCACTATACTGTCTCCATCTACTGTCCCCATCTACTGTCCCCATGTAGATCACTATACTGTCTCCATCTACTGTCTCCATATAGATCACTATACTGTCCCCATCTACTGTCCCCATGTAGATCACTATACTGTCCCCATCTACTGTCTCCATCTACTGTCCCCATGTAGATCACTATACTGTCTCCATCTACTGTCCCCATCTACTGTCCCCATGTAGATCACTATACTGTCTCCATCTACTGTCCCCATCTACTGTCCCCATGTAGATCACTATACTGTCTCCATCTACTGTCTCCATCTACTGTCCCCATGTAGATCAATATACTGTCTCCATCTACTGTCCCCATGTAGATCACTATACTGTCTCCATCTACTGTCCCCATGTAGATCACCATACTGTCTCCATCTACTGTCCCCATCTACTGTCCCCATCTACTGTCCCCATGTAGATCACTATACTGTCATCTACTGTCTCCATCTACTGTCCCCATGTAGATCACTATACTGTCTCCATCTACTGTCCCCATGTAGATCACTATACTGTCTCCATCTACTGTCTCCATCTACTGTCCCCATGTAGATCACTATACTGTCTCCATCTACTGTCTCCATCTACTGTCCCCATGTAGATCACTATACTGTCTCCATCTACTGTCTCCATCTACTGTCCCCATGTAGATCACCATACTGTCCCCATCTACTGTCCCCATCTACTGTCCCCATGTAGATCACTATACTGTCTCCATCTACTGTCCCCATCTACTGTCCCCATGTAGATCACTATACTGTCCCCATCTACTGTCTCCATGTAGATCACTATACTGTCCCCATCTACTGTCTCCATCTACTGTCCCCATGTAGATCACTATACTGTCTCCATCTACTGTCCCCATCTACTGTCTCCATGTAGATCACTATACTGTCTCCATCTACTGTCCCCATGTAAATCACTATACTGTCTCCATCTACTGTCTCCATCTACTGTCCCCATGTAGATCACTATACTGTCTCTATCTACTGTCCCCATGTAGATCACTATACTGTCTCCATCTACTGTCCCCATCTACTGTCTCCATGTAGATCACTATACTGTCCCCATCTACTGTCTCCATCTACTGTCCCCATGTAGATCACTATACTGTCTCCATCTACTGTCCCCATCTACTGTCTCCATGTAGATCACTATACTGTCTCCATCTACTGTCCCCATGTAAATCACTATAATGTCTCCATCTACTGTCTCCATCTACTGTCCCCATCTAGATCACTATACTGTCCCCATCTACTGTCTCCATATAGATTACCATCTACTGTCTCCATATAGATCACCATCTACTGTCCCCATATAGATCACCATCTACTGTCCCCATATAGATCACCATCTACTGTCCCCATATAGATCACCATCTACTGTCCCCATCTACTGTCTCCATATAGATCACCATCTACTATCTCCATATAGATCACCATCTACTGTCTCCATATAGATCACCATCTACTGTCTCCATATAGATCACCATCTACTGCCCCCATCTACTGTCTCCATATAGATCACCATCTACTGTCTCCATATAGATCACCATCTACTGTCTCCATATAGATCACCATCTACTGTCTCCATATAGATCACCATCTACTGTCTCCATATAGATCACCATCTACTGCCCCCATCTACTGTCTCCATATAGATCACCATCTACTATCTCCATATAGATCACCATCTACTGTCTCCATATAGATCACCATCTACTGTCCCCATCTACTGTCTCCATATAGATCACCATCTACTATCTCCATATAGATCACCATCTACTGTCTCCATATAGATCACCATCTACTGTCTCCATATAGATCACCATCTACTGCCCCCATCTACTGTCTCCATATAGATCACCATCTACTGTCCCCATCTACTGTCTCCATATAGATCACCATCTACTATCTCCATATAGATCACCATCTACTGTCTCCATATAGATCACCATCTACTGTCTCCATATAGATCACCATCTACTGCCCCCATCTACTGTCTCCATATAGATCACCATCTACTGTCTCCATATAGATCACCATCTACTGGTCCCATATAGATCACCATCTACTGTCCCCATATAGATCACCATCTACTGTCCCCATATAGATCACCATCTACTGTCCCCATATAGATCACCATCTACTGTCCCCATATAGATCACCATCTACTGTCTCCATATAGATCACCATCTACTGTCCCCATATAGATCACCATCTACTGTTCCCATATAGATCACCATCTACTGTTCCCATATAGATCACCATCTACTGTCTCCATATAGATCACCATCTACTGTCTCCATATAGATCACCATCTACTGTCTCCATATAGATCACCATCTACTGTTCCCATATAGATCACCATCTACTGTCCCCATATAGATCACCATCTACTGTTCCCATATAGATCACCATCTACTGTCCCCATATAGATCACCATCTACTGTCCCCATATAGATCACCATCTACTGTCTCCATATAGATCACCATCTACTGTCTCCATATAGATCACCATCTACTGTCTCCATATAGATCACCATCTACTGTCCCCATATAGATCACCATCTACTGCCCCCATCTACTGTCTCCATATAGATCACCATCTACTGTCTCCATATAGATCACCATCTACTGGTCCCATATAGATCACCATCTACTGTCCCCATATAGATCACCATCTACTGTCCCCATATAGATCACCATCTACTGTCTCCATATAGATCACCATCTACTGTCTCCATATAGATCACCATCTACTGTCTCCATATAGATCACCATCTACTGTCCCCATATAGATCACCATCTACTGTCCCCATATAGATCACCATCTACTGTCTCCATATAGATCACCATCTACTGTCCCCATATAGATCACCATCTACTGTCTCCATATAGATCACCATCTACTGTCTCCATATAGATCACCATCTACTGGTCCCATATAGATCACCATCTACTGTCCCCATATAGATCACCATCTACTGTCTCCATATAGATCACCATCTACTGTCCCCATATAGATCACCATCTACTGTCCCCATCTACTGTCTCCATATAGATCACCATCTACTATCTCCATATAGATCCCCATCTACTGTCTCCATATAGATCACCATCTACTGTCCCCATCTACTGTCCCAATATAGATCACCATCTACTGTCCCCATATAGATCCCCATCTACTGTCCCCATATAGATCACCATCTACTGTCCCCATATAGATCACCATCTACTGTCCCCATATAGATCACCATCTACTGTCCCCATATAGATCACCATCTACTGTCCCCATCTACTGTCCCCATATAGATCACCATCTACTGTCCCCATATAGATCACCATCTACTGTATCCATATAGATCACCATCTACTGTCTCCATATAGATCACCATCTACTGTCTCCATATAGATCACCATCTACTGTCCCCATATAGATCACCATATACTGTCTCCATATAGATCACCATCTACTGTCTCCATATAGATCACCATCTACTGTCTCCATATAGATCACCATCTACTGTCTCCATATAGATCACCATCTACTGTCCCCATATAGATCACCATCTACTGTCTCCATATAGATCACCATCTACTGTCCCCATATAGATCACCATCTACTGTCTCCATATAGATCACCATCTACTGTCCCCATATAGATCACCATATACTGTCTCCATATAGATCACCATCTACTGTCCCCATATAGATCACCATCTACTGTCCCCATCTACTGTCCCCATATAGATCACCATCTACTGCCCCCATCTACTGTCTCCATATAGATCACCATCTACTGTCTCCATATAGATCACCATCTACTGTTCCCATATAGATCACCATCTACTGTCTCCATATAGATCACCATCTACTGTCTCCATATAGATCACCATCTACTGTCTCCATATAGATCACCATCTACTGTCCCCATATAGATCAGCATCTACTGTTCCCATATAGATCACCATCTACTGTTCCCATATAGATCACCATCTACTGTCTCCATATAGATCACCATCTACTGTCTCCATATAGATCACCATCTACTGTCCCCATATAGATCACCATCTACTGTCCCCATCTACTGTCTCCATATAGATCACCATCTACTGTCCCCATATAGATCACCATCTACTGCCCCCATCTACTGTCTCCATATAGATCACCATCTACTGTCTCCATATAGATCACCATCTACTGTCTCCATATAGATCACCATCTACTGTCTCCATATAGATCACCATCTACTGTCCCCATATAGATCACCATCTACTGTCTCCATATAGATCACCATCTACTGTCCCCATATAGATCACCATCTACTGTCCCCATCTACTGTCCCCATATAGATCAGCATCTACTGTTCCCATATAGATCACCATCTACTGTCCCCATATAGATCACCATCTACTGTCTCCATATAGATCACCATCTACTGTCCCCATGTAGATCACCATCTACTGTCCCCATGTAGATCACCATCTACTGTCCCCATATAGATCACCATCTACTGCCCCCATCTACTGTCTCCATATAGATCACCATCTACTGTCCCCATATAGATCACCATCTACTGTCTCCATATAGATCACCATCTACTGTCCCCATATAGATCACCATCTACTGTCCCCATATAGATCACCATCTACTGTCCCCATATAGATCACCATCTACTGTCCCCATCTACTGTCTCCATATAGATCACCATCTACTGCCCCCATCTACTGTCTCCATATAGATCACCATCTACTGTCTCCATATAGATCACCATCTACTGCCCCCATCTACTGTCTCCATATAGATCACCATCTACTGTCTCCATATAGATCACCATCTACTGTCCCCATATAGATCACCATCTACTGCCCCCATCTACTGTCTCCATATAGATCACCATCTACTGTCCCCATATAGATCACCATCTACTGTCTCCATATAGATCACCATCTACTGTCCCCATATAGATCACCATCTACTGTCCCCATATAGAGCACCATCTACTGTCCCATGTAGATCACCATCTACTGTCTCCATATAGATCACCATCTACTGTCCCCATATAGATCACCATCTACTGTCCCCATATAGATCACCATCTACTGCCCCCATCTACTGTCTCCATATAGATCACCATCTACTGTCCCCATATAGATCACCATCTACTGTCCCCATATAGATCACCATCTACTGTCTCCATATAGATCACCATCTACTGTCCCCATATAGATCACCATCTACTGTCCCCATATAGATCACCATCTACTGTCCCCATATAGATCACCATCTACTGTCCCCATATAGATCACCATCTACTGTCTCCATATAGATCACCATCTACTGTCCCCATCTACTGTCTCCATATAGATCACCATCTACTGTCCCCATATAGATCACCATCTACTGTCTCCATATAGATCACCATCTACTGTCTCCATATAGATCACCATCTACTGTCCCCATCTACTGTCTCCATATAGATCACCATCTACTGTCCCCATATAGATCACCATCTACTGTCTCCATATAGATCACCATCTACTGTCCCCATCTACTGTCTCCATATAGATCACCATCTACTGTCCCCATCTACTGTCCCCATATAGATCACCATCTACTGTCCCCATATAGATCACCATCTACTGTATCCATATAGATCACCATCTACTGTCTCCATATAGATCACCATCTACTGTCTCCATATAGATCACCATCTACTGTCCCCATATAGATCACCATATACTGTCTCCATATAGATCACCATCTACTGTCTCCATATAGATCACCATCTACTGTCTCCATATAGATCACCATCTACTGTCTCCATATAGATCACCATCTACTGTCCCCATATAGATCACCATCTACTGTCTCCATATAGATCACCATCTACTGTCCCCATATAGATCACCATCTACTGTCTCCATATAGATCACCATCTACTGTCCCCATATAGATCACCATATACTGTCTCCATATAGATCACCATCTACTGTCCCCATATAGATCACCATCTACTGTCCCCATCTACTGTCCCCATATAGATCACCATCTACTGCCCCCATCTACTGTCTCCATATAGATCACCATCTACTGTCTCCATATAGATCACCATCTACTGTTCCCATATAGATCACCATCTACTGTCTCCATATAGATCACCATCTACTGTCTCCATATAGATCACCATCTACTGTCTCCATATAGATCACCATCTACTGTCCCCATATAGATCAGCATCTACTGTTCCCATATAGATCACCATCTACTGTTCCCATATAGATCACCATCTACTGTCTCCATATAGATCACCATCTACTGTCTCCATATAGATCACCATCTACTGTCCCCATATAGATCACCATCTACTGTCCCCATCTACTGTCTCCATATAGATCACCATCTACTGTCCCCATATAGATCACCATCTACTGCCCCCATCTACTGTCTCCATATAGATCACCATCTACTGTCTCCATATAGATCACCATCTACTGTCTCCATATAGATCACCATCTACTGTCTCCATATAGATCACCATCTACTGTCCCCATATAGATCACCATCTACTGTCTCCATATAGATCACCATCTACTGTCCCCATATAGATCACCATCTACTGTCCCCATCTACTGTCCCCATATAGATCAGCATCTACTGTTCCCATATAGATCACCATCTACTGTCCCCATATAGATCACCATCTACTGTCTCCATATAGATCACCATCTACTGTCCCCATGTAGATCACCATCTACTGTCCCCATGTAGATCACCATCTACTGTCCCCATATAGATCACCATCTACTGCCCCCATCTACTGTCTCCATATAGATCACCATCTACTGTCCCCATATAGATCACCATCTACTGTCTCCATATAGATCACCATCTACTGTCCCCATATAGATCACCATCTACTGTCCCCATATAGATCACCATCTACTGTCCCCATATAGATCACCATCTACTGTCCCCATATAGATCACCATCTACTGTCCCCATCTACTGTCTCCATATAGATCACCATCTACTGCCCCCATCTACTGTCTCCATATAGATCACCATCTACTGTCTCCATATAGATCACCATCTACTGCCCCCATCTACTGTCTCCATATAGATCACCATCTACTGTCTCCATATAGATCACCATCTACTGTCCCCATATAGATCACCATCTACTGCCCCCATCTACTGTCTCCATATAGATCACCATCTACTGTCCCCATATAGATCACCATCTACTGTCTCCATATAGATCACCATCTACTGTCCCCATATAGATCACCATCTACTGTCCCCATATAGAGCACCATCTACTGTCCCATGTAGATCACCATCTACTGTCTCCATATAGATCACCATCTACTGTCCCCATATAGATCACCATCTACTGTCCCCATATAGATCACCATCTACTGCCCCCATCTACTGTCTCCATATAGATCACCATCTACTGTCCCCATATAGATCACCATCTACTGTCCCCATATAGATCACCATCTACTGTCTCCATATAGATCACCATCTACTGTCCCCATATAGATCACCATCTACTGTCCCCATATAGATCACCATCTACTGTCCCCATATAGATCACCATCTACTGTCCCCATATAGATCACCATCTACTGTCTCCATATAGATCACCATCTACTGTCCCCATCTACTGTCTCCATATAGATCACCATCTACTGTCCCCATATAGATCACCATCTACTGTCTCCATATAGATCACCATCTACTGTCTCCATATAGATCACCATCTACTGTCTCCATATAGATCACCATCTACTGTCCCCATCTACTGTCTCCATATAGATCACCATCTACTGTCCCCATATAGATCACCATCTACTGTCTCCATATAGATCACCATCTACTGTCCCCATCTACTGTCTCCATATAGATCACCATCTACTGTCCCCATATAGATCACCATCTACTGTCTCCATATAGATCACCATCTACTGTCCCCATCTACTGTCTCCATATAGATCACCATCTACTGTCCCCATCTACGGTCTCCATATAGAGCACCATCTACTGTCTCCATATAGATCACCATCTACTGTCCCCATATAGATCACCATCTACTGTCCCCATATAGATCACCATCTACTGTCTCCATATAGATCACCATCTACTGTCCCAATATAGATCACCATCTACTGTCTCCGTATAGATCACCATCTACTGTCTCCATATAGATCACCATCTACTGTCTCCATATAGATCACCATCTACTGTCTCCATATAGATCACCATCTACTGTCTCCATATAGATCACCATCTACTGTCCCCATATAGATCACCATCTACTGTCCCCATATAGATCACCATCTACTGCCCCCATCTACTGTCCCCATATAGATCACCATCTACTGTCCCCATATAGATCACCATCTACTGTCCCCATCTACTGTCCCCATATAGATCAGCATCTACTGTTCCCATATAGATCACCATCTACTGTCCCCATATAGATCAGCATCTACTGTTCCCATATAGATCACCATCTACTGTCCCCATATAGATCACCATCTACTGCCCCCATCTACTGTCTCCATATAGATCACCATCTACTGTCCCCATATAGATCACCATCTACTGTCTCCATATAGATCACCATCTACTGTCCCCATATAGATCACCATCTACTGTCCCCATATAGATCACCATCTACTGTCCCCATATAGATCACCATCTACTGTCCCCATCTACTGTCTCCATATAGATCACCATCTACTGCCCCCATCTACTGTCTCCATATAGATCACCATCTACTGTCTCCATATAGATCACCATCTACTGCCCCCATCTACTGTCTCCATATAGATCACCATCTACTGTCTCCATATAGATCACCATCTACTGTCCCCATATAGATCACCATCTACTGCCCCCATCTACTGTCTCCATATAGATCACCATCTACTGTCCCCATATAGATCACCATCTACTGTCTCCATATAGATCACCATCTACTGTCCCCATATAGATCACCATCTACTGTCCCCATATAGAGCACCATCTACTGTCCCATGTAGATCACCATCTACTGTCTCCATATAGATCACCATCTACTGTCCCCATATAGATCACCATCTACTGTCCCCATATAGATCACCATCTACTGCCCCCATCTACTGTCTCCATATAGATCACCATCTACTGTCCCCATATAGATCACCATCTACTGTCCCCATATAGATCACCATCTACTGTCTCCATATAGATCACCATCTACTGTCCCCATATAGATCACCATCTACTGTCCCCATATAGATCACCATCTACTGTCCCCATATAGATCACCATCTACTGTCCCCATATAGATCACCATCTACTGTTCCCATATAGATCACCATCTACTGTCTCCATATAGATCACCATCTACTGTCCCCATATAGATCACCATCTACTGTCCCCATATAGATCACCATCTACTGTCTCCATATAGATCACCATCTACTGTCCCCATCTACTGTCTCCATATAGATCACCATCTACTGTCCCCATATAGATCACCATCTACTGTCTCCATATAGATCACCATCTACTGTCTCCATATAGATCACCATCTACTGTCCCCATCTACTGTCTCCATATAGATCACCATCTACTGTCCCCATATAGATCACCATCTACTGTCTCCATATAGATCACCATCTACTGTCCCCATCTACTGTCTCCATATAGATCACCATCTACTGTCCCCATATAGATCACCATCTACTGTCTCCATATAGATCACCATCTACTGTCCCCATCTACTGTCTCCATATAGATCACCATCTACTGTCCCCATCTACGGTCTCCATATAGAGCACCATCTACTGTCTCCATATAGATCACCATCTACTGTCCCCATATAGATCACCATCTACTGTCCCCATATAGATCACCATCTACTGTCTCCATATAGATCACCATCTACTGTCCCAATATAGATCACCATCTACTGTCTCCGTATAGATCACCATCTACTGTCTCCATATAGATCACCATCTACTGTCTCCATATAGATCACCATCTACTGTCTCCATATAGATCACCATCTACTGTCTCCATATAGATCACCATCTACTGTCCCCATATAGATCACCATCTACTGTCCCCATATAGATCACCATCTACTGCCCCCATCTACTGTCTCCATATAGATCACCATCTACTGTCTCCATATAGATCACCATCTACTGTCTCCATATAGATCACCATCTACTGTCTCCATATAGATCACCATCTACTGTTCCCATATAGATCAGCATCTACTGTTCCCATATAGATCACCATCTACTGTCTCCATATAGATCACCATCTACTGTCTCCATATAGATCACCATCTACTGTCCCCATATAGATCACCATCTACTGCCCCCATCTACTGTCTCCATATAGATCACCATCTACTGTCCCCATATAGATCACCATCTACTGTCCCCATCTACTGTCTCCATATAGATCACCATCTACTGTCTCCATATAGATCACCATCTACTGCCCCCATCTACTGTCTCCATATAGATCACCATCTACTGTCTCCATATAGATCACCATCTACTGTCTCCATATAGATCACCATCTACTGTTCCCATATAGATCAGCATCTACTGTCCCCATATAGATCACCATCTACTGTCTCCATATAGATCACCATCTACTGTCTCCATATAGATCACCATCTACTGTCCCCATATAGATCACCATCTACTGACTCCATATAGATCACCATCTACTGTCCCCATATAGATCACCATCTACTGACTCCATATAGATCACCATCTACTGTCTCCATATAGATCACCATCTACTGTTCCCATATAGATCAGCATCTACTGTTCCCATATAGATCACCATCTACTGTCCCCATATAGATCACCATCTACTGTCTCCATATAGATCACCATCTACTGTCTCCATATAGATCACCATCTACTGTCCCCATATAGATCACCATCTACTGTCTCCATATAGATCACCATCTACTGTCCCCATATAGATCACCATCTACTGACTCCATATAGATCACCATCTACTGTCTCCATATAGATCACCATCTACTGTCCCCATATAGATCACCATCTACTGTCCCCATCTACTGTCTCCATATAGATCACCATCTACTGTCCCCATGTAGATCACCATCTACTGTCCCCATGTAGATCACCATCTACTGTCTCCATCTACTGTCCCCATATAGATCACCATCTACTGTTCCCATCTACTGTCTCCATATAGATCACCATCTACTGTCCCCATATACAGTACCAGTCAAAGTTTGGACACACCTACTCATTCAAGGGCTTTTCTTAATTTTTTACTATTTTCTACATTTTAGAATAATTGTGAAGACATCAAAACTATGAAATAACACATATGGGATCATGTAGTAACCAAAAAAGTGTTAAACAAATTTTATTTGCCTTAATGACAGCTTTGCACACTCTTGGCATTCTCTCAACCAGCTTCATGAGGTAGTCACCTGGAATGCATTTCAATTAACAGGTGTGCCTTGTTCAAAGTTCATTTGTGGAATTTCTTTCCTTCTTAAAGTGTTTGAGCCAATCAGTTGTGTTTATGACAAGGTAGGAGGGGTATACAGAAGATAGCCCTATTTGGTAAAAGACCCAAGTCCATATTATGGCAAGAACAGCTTAAATAAGCAAAGAGAAACGACAGTCCATCGTTACTTAAGACACAAATGTCAGTCTATCCGGAGAATTTCAAGATCTTTGAAAGTTTCTTCAAGTGTAGTCGCAAAAAACCATCAAGCGCTATGATGAAACTGGTTCTCATGAGGACCGCCTCAGGAAATGAAGAACCAGACCAATAAGGAGAGTGATGGAGTGCTGCATCAGATGACCTGGCCTCCACAATCATGGAGCCTCTATTTGGACACAGAGACAGTGGAGCACAGAGAGTGACACACACACACACACACCCACACACACACACACACACACACGCGCAAACAAATGAATTTGCATACACATTTACACATTCTAATAGGCTCAAATGAAACATTTACCATTTTACTTTAGTCACAATTACAACAACAATTTGAGCAATGTGAGTCCTTGGCAGTGGAATTAATTAGGCTATTTTAATGACTAGAGTTCACAGGTCATGTCTTGCTGTGCGGTGCGTGAATAAAATGGTCTATCTGCTATTACAGCTGAAAGGAAGTAGAAAGATCTGCTGAAGAAACCGACGTCCAGATGGCGCAGCGTGTTTTAAAGCCCCAAACCACTGATCACATGTCCGGGATGATTTCTTTGTTGTTTTTGCTGACGATAATTTGCATTATTAGATGGTTCGGCAGACTGCATTAGTGTCATTAGTACTGACATCAGGGACACGCTGCTTTGACTTCCTCTTGTCCTCATGGAACTAGACACAATACTAGTGGTGTCCTGTCCTGTCCTCATGGAACCAGACACAATACTAGTGGTGTCCTGTCCTCATGGAACTAGACACAATACTAGTGGTGTCCTGTCCTCATGGAACTAGACACAATACTAGTTGTGTCCTGTCCTGTCCTCATGGAACCAGACACAATACTAGTGATGTCCTGTCCTCATGGAACCAGACACAATACTAGTTGTGTCCTGTCCTCCTGGAACTAGACACAATACTAGTGGTGTCCTGTCCTCATGGAACCAGACACAATACTAGTGGTGTCCTGTCCTGTCCTCATGGAACCAGACACAATACTAGTGGTGTCCTGTCCTGTCCTCATGGAACCAGACACAATACTAGTGATGTCCTGTCCTGTCCTGTCCTCATGGAACCAGACACAATACTAGTGGTGTCCTGTCCTGTCCTCATGGAACCAGACACAATACTAGTGGTGTCCTGTCCTGTCCTCATGGAACCAGACACAATACTAGTGGTGTCCTGTCCTGTCCTCATGGAACCAGACACAATACTAGTGGTGTCCTGTCCTGTCCTCATGGAACTAGACACAATACTAGTGGTGTCCTGTCCTGTCCTCATGGAACCAGACACAATACTAGTTGTGTCCTGTCCTGTCCTCATGGAACCAGACACAATACTAGTGGTGTCCTGTCCTGTCCTCATGGAACTAGTCACAATACTAGTGGTGTCCTGTCCTGTCCTCATGGAACTAGACACAATACTAGTGGTGTCCTGTCCTCATGGAACTAGACACAATACTAGTGGTGTCCTGTCCTCATGGAACCTGACATAATACTAGTGGTGTCCTGTCCTCATGGAACCAGACACAATACTAGTGGTGTCCTGTCCTCATGGAACCAGACACAATACTAGTGGTGTCCTGTCCTCATGGAACCAGACACAATACTAGTGATGTCCTGTCCTCATGGAACCAGACACAATACTAGTGGTGTCCTGTCCTGTCCTCATGGAACTAGACACAATACTAGTGGTGTCCTGTCCTCATGGAACTAGACACAATACTAGTGGTGTCCTGTCCTGTCCTCATGGAACCAGACACAATACTAGTGGTGTCCTGTCCTCATGGAACTAGTCACAATACTAGTGGTGTCCTGTCCTGTCCTCATGGAACTAGACACAATACTAGTGGTGTCCTGTCCTCATGGAACCAGACACAATACTAGTGGTGTCCTGTCCTGTCCTCATGGAACCAGACACAATACTAGTGGTGTCCTGTCCTGTCCTCATGGAACCAGACACAATACTAGTGGTGTCCTGTCCTGTCCTCATGGAACTAGACACAATACTAGTGGTGTCCTGTCCTGTCCTCATGGAACTAGACACAATACTAGTGGTGTCCTGTCCTCATGGAACCAGACACAATACTAGTGGTGTCCTGTCCTGTCCTCATGGAACTAGACACAATACTAGTGGTGTCCTGTCCTGTCCTCATGGAACTAGACACAATACTAGTGGTGTCCTGTCCTCATGGAACCAGACACAATACTAGTGGTGTCCTGTCCTCATGGAACCAGACACAATACTAGTGGTGTCCTGTCCTGTCCTCATGGAACCAGACACAATACTAGTGATGTCCTGTCCTCATGGAACTAGACACAATACTAGTGGTGTCCTGTCCTGTCCTCATGGAACCAGACACAATACTAGTGATGTCCTGTCCTGTCCTCATGGAACCAGACACAATACTAGTGGTGTCCTGTCCTCATGGAACTAGTCACAATACTAGTGGTGTCCTGTCCTCATGTAACCAGACACAATACTAGTGGTGTCCTGTCCTGTCCTCATGGAACTAGACACAATACTAGTGGTGTCCTGTCCTCATGGAACCAGACACAATACTAGTGATGTCCTGTCCTGTCCTGTCCTCATGGAACTAGACACAATACTAGTGGTGTCCTGTCCTGTCCTCATGGAACCAGACACAATACTAGTGGTGTCCTGTCCTCATGGAACTAGTCACAATACTAGTGGTGTCCTGTCCTCATGTAACCAGACACAATACTAGTGGTGTCCTGTCCTGTCCTCATGGAACTAGACACAATACTAGTGGTGTCCTGTCCTCATGGAACCAGACACAATACTAGTGATGTCCTGTCCTGTCCTGTCCTCATGGAACTAGACACAATACTAGTGGTGTCCTGTCCTGTCCTCATGGAACCAGACACAATACTAGTGGTGTCCTGTCCTCATGGAACTAGTCACAATACTAGTGGTGTCCTGTCCTCATGTAACCAGACACAATACTAGTGGTGTCCTGTCCTGTCCTCATGGAACTAGACACAATACTAGTGGTGTCCTGTCCTCATGGAACCAGACACAATACTAGTGATGTCCTGTCCTGTCCTGTCCTCATGGAACTAGACACAATACTAGTGGTGTCCTGTCCTGTCCTCATGGAACTAGACACAATACTAGTGGTGTCCTGTCCTCATGGAACTAGTCACAATACTAGTGGTGTCCTGTCCTCATGGAACCAGACACAATACTAGTGGTGTCCTGTCCTGTCCTCATGGAACCAGACACAATACTAGTGATGTCCTGTCCTCATGGAACCAGACACAATACTAGTGATGTCCTGTCCTCATGGAACCAGACACAATACTAGTGGTGTCCTGTCCTCATGGAACCAGACACACTACTAGTGGTGTCCTGTCCTGTCCTCATGGAACCAGACACAATACTAGTGATGTCCTGTCCTCATGGAACCAGACACACTACTAGTGGTGTCCTGTCCTGTCCTCATGGAACCAGACACAATACTAGTGGTGTCCTGTCCTGTCCTCATGGAACCAGACACAATACTAGTGATGTCCTGTCCTGTCCTCATGGAACCAGACACAATACTAGTGGTGTCCTGTCCTGTCCTCATGGAACCAGACACAATACTAGTGGTGTCCTGTCCTGTCCTCATGGAACCAGACACAATACTAGTGATGTCCTGTCCTGTCCTCATGGAACCAGACACAATACTAGTGGTGTCCTGTCCTGTCCTCATGGAACTAGACACAATACTAGTGATGTCCTGTCCTCATGGAACTAGACACAATACTAGTGGTGTCCTGTCCTCATGGAACCAGACACAATACTAGTGGTGTCCTGTCCTCTCCTCATGGAACCAGACACAATACTAGTGGTGTCCTGTCCTCATGGAACCAGACACAATACTAGTGGTGTCCTGTCCTGTCCTCATGGAACCAGACACAATACTAGTGGTGTCCTGTCCTCATGGAACCAGACACAATACTAGTGGTGTCCTGTCCTCATGGAACCAGACACAATACTAGTGATATCCTGTCCTCATTGTGTTAGAGAA
>NC_048566.1:10721558-10856558 GCF_013265735.2 Oncorhynchus mykiss | reverse complement strand
CGCGGATGGTTGTAAAATCTGGTTTCCAGGACATTACAAAAGAGTGTACCACAAGGTTCTATTTTAGGCCCAGTCCTTTTACCATTTCTATAAATGACATTGGTAAAACGGGGGAGCGAAATGTAGCTTCATCTGTATTTAAATTTTTATTTTTTATTTCACCTTTATTTAACCAGGTAGGCAAGTTGAGAACAAGTTCTCATTTACAACTGCGACCTGGCCAAGAATAAAGCAAAGCAGTGCGACAGAAACAACAACACAGAGATACACATGGAATAAACAAAACGTACAGTCAATAACACTGATTGTTGATGATACTCTTCTACATTCATGTGCTCCCTTATAAAGATGCATATCACATCCGTTAGCAATATTGTGTGTTCGTTGTATATAGTGGGAAGTCACATATCAGCCTACTACCATACACTTGTGGAATAATCTCCATAGGTCTCTCAAAAGTGGATGGTTTGGTGTCCAGGGGTAATTCAGACGGCTGGATGAGGTCCTTCAAAGTGGATGATTTGGTGTCCAGGGGTAATTCAGACGGCTGGATGAGGTCCGTCAAAGTGGATGATTTGGTGTCCAGGGGTAATTCAGACGGCTGGATGAGGTCCTTCAAAGTGGATGGTTTGGTGTCCAGGGGTAATTCAGACGGCTGCATGAGGTCCTTCAAAGTGGATGATTTGGTGTCCAGGGGTAATTCAGACGGCTGGATGAGGTCCTTCAAAGTGGATGATACGGTGTCCAGGGTAATTCAGACGGCTGGATGAGGTCCTTCAAAGTGGATGATTTGGTGTCCAGGGGTAATTCAGACGGCTGGATGAGGTCCTTCAAGTGGATGATACGGTGTCCAGGGTAATTCAGACGGCTGGATGAGGTCCTTCAAAGTGGATGATTTGGTGTCCAGGGTAATTCAGACGGCTGGATGAGAACCTTCTGACTGAAGAATGTGTTTGTTTTCTATGATTTGCTTTTCCAATTGTATTGATACAACACACACACCGACTTTTATTAGGGTGAGTCTTGTCCTTGGATGCAGTACTGAGTCATTTCTGCTAGATGGGCCAGCCACAAAGTCAAAATTGTAAGAATTCATGGGGAAAAAATGTGCTTTTTGGTCTTAATCTAAGGTTAGGGTTAGGCATTAGTGTTAGCAGTGTGGTTAAGGTTAGGGTCAGGCATTAGGGTTAGCAGTGTGGTTAAGGTTAGGCATTAGGGGTAGCAGTGTGGTTAAGGTTAGGGTTAGGCATTAGGGTTAGCAGTGTGGTTAAGGTTAGGGTTAGGCATTAGGGTTAGCAGTGTGGTTAAAGTTAGGGTCAGGAATTAGGGTTAGCAGTGTGGTTAAGGTTAGGCATTAGGGGTAGCAGTGTGGTTAAGGTTAGGCATTAGGGTTAGCAGTGTGGTTAAGGTTAGGGTTAGGCATTAGGGTTAGCAGTGTGGTTAAGGTTAGGGTTAGGCATTAGGGTTAGCAGTGTGGTTAAGGTTAGGGTTAGGCATTAGGGGTAGCAGTGTGGTTAAGGTTAGGGTTAGGCATTAGAGTTAGCAGTGTGGTTAAGGTTAGGGTTGGGCATTAGGGTTAGCAGTGTGGTTAAGGTTAGGGTTAGGCATTAGGGTTAGCAGTGTGGTTAAGGTTAGGGTTAGGCATTAGGGTTAGCAGTGTGGTTAAGGTTAGGGTTAGGCATTAGGGTTAGCAGTGTGGTTAAGGTTAGGGTTAGGCATTAGGGGTAGCAGTGTGGTTAAGGTTAGGGTTAGGCATTAGAGTTAGCAGTGTGGTTAAGGTTAGGGTTGGGCATTAGGGTTAGCAGTGTGGTTAAGGTTAGGGTTAGGCATTAGGGTTAAGGTTAGGTTTAAAATCAGATTGTATGACTTTGGGGCTGTGCCAGCTAGTGACCACTCTACAGAGCTTCCTCCAGATCACGATTCGTGAAACAAAACTCTAACCTTCGTCTTGGGAGGTCGTTATGTTAACCCGGTGACTGACGCAATCGTTGATACTGTCCCGTCCCCCCCAAAATTAAATTCGGAGCCAGATGAAACTACGGCTGGAGCTCATCGAGCACCCGCTGTCACACAGCCTTATTTATGTGTGAAAAGTGGTGGTGGTGCTGGTGTAACGGATGTGAAACGGCTAGCTTAGTTAGCGGTGGTGCTGGTGTAACGGATGTGAAACGGCTAGCTTAGTTAGCGGTGGTGCTGGTGTAACGGATGTGAAACGGCTAGCTTAGTTAGCGCTGGTGCTGAGGTAACGGATGTGAAACGGCTAGCTTAGTTAGCGCTGGTGCTGAGGTAACGGATGTGAAACGGCTAGCTTAGTTAGCGCTGGTGCTGAGGTAACGGATGTGAAACGGCTAGCTTAGTTAGCGGTGGTTCGCGCTAAATAGCGTTTCAATCGGTGACGTCACTTGCCCTGAGACCTTGAAGTAGTAGTTCCCCTTGCTCAGCAAGGGCCGAGGCTTTTGTGGAGCGATGGGTAACGATGCTTCGTGGGTGACTGTTGTTGATGTGTGCAGAGGGTCCCTGGTTCGCGCCCGGGTATGGGCGAGGGGACGGTTTAAAGTTATACTGTTACACTGTGCCTGAAACAATGCATCATGATGAGATGCAAGGAGGGACACATTTCCAGCATCTTTGGTGTTAATATATAAATAATCTAGATAACATTGTTGACTTTGACATTCGTCCTGTGTAGCTCAGTGGGTAAGAGCATTGGCGTTAGCCATGCCAGGGTTGTAAAGGTTCAATTCCTGCAGGGATCATGCACACTCGTAAATGTATGCACGGACAACTGGAAGTGGCTCTGATGTAGTGAATATTGTTGTTATTCGGCTGTGTTTCAGGTATCAAGCCTCGTCCCAAGTTCACGGCGATCATACATGCTGTGACTCCCCTGGTCTCCCAGTCTCAGCCCATCCTCAAGCTACTGGTGGCTGTCTCCAAGTCCCAGCACTGTGTCCAGGTAGATTAACTCACATCTCAGCACTGTGTCCAGGTAGACTAACTAACATCTCAACACTGTGTCCGGGTAGATTAACTAACTCACATCTCAACACTGTGTCCAGGTAGACTAACTAACTCACATCTCAACACTGTGTCCGGGTAGATTAACTAACTCACATCTCAACACTGTGTCCAGGTAGACTAACTAACTCACATCTCAACACTGTGTCCGGGTAGATTAACTAACTCACATCTCAACACTGTGTCCAGGTAGACTAACTAACTCACATCTCAACACTGTGTCCAGGTAGACTAACTCACATCTCAACACTGTGTCCGGGTAGATTAACTAACTCACACCTCAACACTGTGTCCAGGTAGACTAACTAACTCACATCTCAACACTGTGTCCAGGTAGACTAACTCACATCTCAACACTGTGTCCAGGTAGACTAACTCACATCTCAGCACTGTGTCCTGGTAGACTAACTAACTCACATCTCAACACTGTGTCCAGGTAGACTAACTCACATCTCAGCACTGTGTCCTGGTAGACTAACTAACTCACATCTCAACACTGTGTCCAGGTAGATTAACTAACTCACATCTCAACACTGTGTCCAGGTAGACTAACTAACTCACATCTCAACACTGTGTCCAGGTAGACTAACTAACTCACATCTCAACACTGTGTCCAGGTAGACTAACTAACTCACATCTCAACACTGTGTCCAGGTAGACTAACTAACTCACATCTCAACACTGTGTCCAGGTAGATTAACTAACTCACATCTCAACACTGTGTCCAGGTAGACTAACTAACTCACATCTCAACACTGTGTCCAGGTAGACTAACTAACTCACATCTCAACACTGTGTCCAGGTAGATTAACTAACTCACATCTCAACACTGTGTCCAGGTAGACTAACTAACTCACATCTCAACACTGTGTCCAGGTAGACTAACTAACTCACATCTCAACACTGTGTCCAGGTAGACTAACTAACTCACATCTCAACACTGTGTCCAGGTAGACTAACTAACTCACATCTCAACACTGTGTCCAGGTAGACTAACTAACTCACATCTCAACACTGTGTCCAGGTAGACTAACTAACTCACATCTCAACACTGTGTCCAGGTAGACTAACTAACTCACACCTCAACACTGTGTCCAGGTAGACTAACTAACTCACATCTCAACACTGTGCCCAGGTCACTCCCAGCACCACATGCCCATATGTGCTCATCATGAGTCATAAGAATGAACCCAGAAATCCTTCAGCAACCTGACCTTGTAGAAAGTAGATTTTTGGCTCCTCTGGTGGCAGGTTGGCCAAGTCTCAGTACTTTTGTCTAGGTAACAGCTAGCGCCATGCTGTACGTGGTTGGCATTGATAGAATGAACCCAGAAATATAACTCCTTCCGTAACTTGAACCTTGTTATTTTGAGTTTAGATGTATAATTATATATGTCTGTGTTGCACATGTCATGTTGTCACCCATATACAGTGGGGAGAACAAGTATTTGATACACTGCCCGATTTTGCAGGTTTTCCTACTTACAAAGCATCTTTGATAAAAAAACTACAGACCTCTGTAAGTAGGAAAACCTGCATTTCTATCAATGTTACATGAATGTGTGCTTTTATATCAGGTTATCATAATTCATATACAGTTGAAGTCGAAGTTTACAGACACTTAGGTTGGAGTCATTTAAACTCGTTTTTCAACCACTCCACAAATGTCTTGTTAAACAAACTATAGTTTTGGCAAATCGGTTAGGACATCTACTTTGCTTGACACAAGTCATTTTTCCAACAATTGTTTAAAGACAGATTATTTCACTCTATCACAATTCCAGTGGGTCAGAAGTTAAAATACACTAAGTTGACTGTGCTTTTAAAACAGCTCGGAAAATTCCAGAAAATTATGTCATGGCTCTAGAAGCTTCTGATCATCAACATAACCTGAAAGGCCGCTCAGCAAGGAAGAAGCCGCTGCTCCAAAACCGCCATAAAAAAAGCCAGACTATGGTTTGTAACTGCACATGGGGACAAAGATCGTACTTTTTAGAGAAATGTCCTCTGGTCTGATGAAACAAAAATAGAACTGTTTGGCCATAATGGCCATTGTTATATTTGAAGGAAAAAGGGGGAGGCTTACAAGCCGAAGAGCACCATCCTAATCGTGAAGCACGGGGGTGGCAGCATCATGTTGTGGGGGTGCTTTGCTGCAGGAGGGTCTGGTGCACTTCACAAAATAGATGGCATCATGAGGTAGGAAAATGATGTGCATATATTGAAGCAACATCTCAAGACATCAGTCAGGAAGTTAAAGCTTGGTCGCAAATGGGTCTTCCAAATGGACAATGACCCCAAGCATACTTCCAAAGTTGTGGCAAAATGGTTTACGGGCAACAAAGTCAAGGTATTGGAGTGGCCGTCACAAAGCCCTGACCTCAATCCTATAGAACATTTGTGGGCAGATCTGAAAAAGCGTGTGCGAGCAAGGAGGCCTACAAACCTGACTCAGTTACACCATCTTTGTCAGGAGGAATGGGCCAAAATTCATCCAACTTATTGTGGGAGGCTTGTGGAAGGCTACCCGAAACATTTGACCCAAGTTAAACAATGTAAAGGCAATTCTACCGAATACTAATTGAGTGTATGTAAACTTCTGACCCACTGGGAATGTGATGAAAGAAATAAAAGCTGAAATAAATAATTCTCTCTATTATTATTATTCTGACATTTCACTTTTTTTTTTTTTAATAAATTGATGATCCTCACTGACCTAAAACAGGGACATTTTACTAGGATTAAATGTAGTAGCTTTCGGTTGTGATATAATCCATCCTAATGAAAACGCCATTTCATGTTTAAATGTATGTCATATTATTCCAGGTGATTGTCCTATGGAACTGTGACAAGCCCCTCCCGGCCAATCACCGCTGGCCTGCCACCGCCGTACCTGTCCTGGTCATAGATGGAGAGAGCAAGGTGAGTCCTCAGTACCTGTCCTGGTCATAGATGGAGAGAGCAAGGTGAGTCCTCAGTACCTGTCCTGGTCATAGATGGAGAGAGCAAGGTGAGTCCTCAATACCTGTCCTGGTCATAGAGGAGGAGAGCAAGGTGAGTCGTCAGTACCTGTCCCGGTCATATAGGAGGAGAGCAAGGTGAGTCCTCAGTACCTGTCCTGGTCATATAGGAGGAGAGTAAGGTGAGTCCTCAGTACCTGTCCTGGTCATAGAGGAGGAGAGCAAGGTGAGTCCTCAGTACCTGTCCCGGTCATATAGGAGGAGAGCAAGGTGAGTCCTCAGTACCTGTCCCGGTCATATAGGAGGAGAGTAAGGTGAGTCCTCAGTACCTGTCCTGGTCATAGAGGAGGAGAGCAAGGTGAGTCCTCAGTACCTGTCCTGGTCATAGAGGAGGAGAGCAAGGTGAGTCCTCCGTACCTGTCCTGGTCATAGAGGAGGAGAGCAAGGTGAGTCCTCAGTACCTGTCCTGGTCATAGAGGAGGAGAGCAAGGTGAGTCCTCAGTACATGTCCTGGTCATAGAGGAGGAGAGCAAGGTGAGTCCTCAGTACCTGTCCTGGTCATAGATGGGGAGAGCAAGGTGAGTCCTCAATACCTGTCCTGGTCATAGATGGAGGAGAGCAAGGTGAGTCCTCAGTACCTGTCCTGGTCATAGAGGAGGAGAGCAAGGTGAATCCTCCGTACCTGTCCTGGTCATAGATGGGGAGAGCAAGGTGAGTCCTCAATACCTGTCCTGGTCATAGATGGAGGAGAGCAAGGTGAGTCCTCAGTACCTGTCCTGGTCATAGATGAGGAGAGCAAGGTGAGTCCTTTTCTCCTATAGCTTAACATACATCAATGTGCTGATGGATGTGCAGAGAAAAGTCTACATTTATCCCTAGTAAGCACATTCTAGTCACGGGTATTGATTGTTCTCAGATATCTAGTGACTTGTATTGATTGTTGTTGCAGTGAAGAGTCCTACTGTTTGTTGCTGTGTCTTCAGGTGATGAGCAGTCGTTTCCTTCCCTATGACACAATACCAACAGACGCCGTTCTGAGTCTGGACGAGGATACAGTTCTCTCTACTACTGAGGTGAGTTACTGCCAGGAGTTTATTACTGTATGTAAACTAAAGGGGTACCTCAGGGTTTTATTTTAGGCCCAGTTCTCTCTACTACTGAGGGGAGTTACTGCCAGTAGATTTATTACCGTATGTAAACTAAAGGGGTACCCCAGGGTTCTATTTTAGGCCCAGTTCTCTCTACTACTGAGGTGAGTTACTGCCAGTAGTTTATTACCGTATGTAAACTAAAGGAGGTACCCCAGGGTTCTATTTTAGGCCCAGTTCTCAAATCAAATCAAAGTTTATTTGTCACGTGCGCTGAATACAACAGGTGTACAACAGACCTTACAGTGAAATGCTTACTTACAGGCTCTAACCAATAGTGCAAAAAGGTATTAGGTGAACAATAGGTGGGTAAAGAAATAAAACAGTAAAAAGACAGGTTATATACAGTAGAGAGGCTACATACAGTAGAGAGGCTACATACAGTAGAGAGGCTACATACAGTAGAGATGCTATATACAGTAGAGGCTATATACAGTAGAGGCTATATACAGTAGAGAGGCTATATACAGGAGAGGCTATATACAGTAGAGAGGCTGTATACAGTAGAGAGGCTACATACAGTAGAGAGGCTACATACAGTAGAGAGGCTACATACAGTAGAGAGGCTATATACAGACACCGGTTAGTCAGGCTGATTGAGGTAGTATGTACATGTAGATATGGTTAAACTGACTGCATATATGAGGAACAGAGAGTAGCAGTAGCGTAAAAGGAGGGGTTGGCGGGTGAGACACAATGCAGGTGTTCACCATTTTATATAAATGACAAAAACGGTCAACTTCATCGATATATGCTGGATGCACTGTCACAACAGATGAGCTGAAGCTGAATGGAAGGATTGCAATCATGTACTGTAGTTGTATTACGAGCTATAGGGGCTCAATGTTAAACCACTCTCTCTCTCCCGTTTTTGAAAGGTGGACTTTGCTTTCACGGTGTGGCAGAGTTTCCCAGAGAGGATTGTGGGATACCCGGCCAGGAGTCATTTCTGGGACAGCAACAAGGAGAGGTGGGGCTACACCTCCAAGTGGACCAACGACTACTCTATGGTCCTGACAGGAGCTGCTATATACCACAGGTGAGAAGACTGAGGCTTGTTAGATTAGGGCTGACTACTCTAGGAGCTGCTGTATACCACAGGTGAGAAGACTGAGGCTTGTTAGATTAGGGCTGACTACTCTCTGGTCCTGACAGGAGCTGCTATATACCACTACCTGTCTTTACCTGTAGATATTACCACTACCTGTCTTTACCTGTAGATATTACCACTACCTGTCTTTACCTGTAGATATTACCACTACCTGCCTTTACCTGTAGATATTACCACTACCTGCCTTTACCTGTAGATATTACCACTACCTGTCTTTACCTGTAGATATTACCACTACCTGTCTTTACCTGTAGATATTACCACTACCTGTAGATATTACCACTACCTGTCTTTACCTGTAGATATTACCACTACCTGTAGATATTACCACTACCTGTCTTTACCTGTAGATATTACCACTACCTGTCTTTACCTGTAGATATTACCACTACCTGTCTTTACCTGTAGATATTACCACTACCTGTCTTTACCTGTAGATATTACCACTACCTGTAGATATTACCACTACCTGTCTTTACCTGTAGATATTACCACTACCTGTAGATATTACCACTACCTGTCTTTACCTGTAGATATTACCACTACCTGTAGATATTACCACTACCTGTCTTTACCTGTAGATATTACCACTACCTGTCTTTACCTGTAGATATTACCACTACCTGTCTTTACCTGTAGATATTACCACTACCTGTAGATATTACCACTACCTGTAGATATTACCACTACCTGTAGATATTACCACTACCTGTAGATATTACCACTGCCTGTCTTTACCTGTAGATATTACCACTACCTGTCTTTACCTGTAGATATTACCACTACCTGTCTTTACCTGTAGATATTACCACTACCCGTCTTTACCTGTAGATATTACCACTACCTGTAGATATTACCACTACCTGTAGATATTACCACTACCTGGCCTTTACCTGTAGATATTACCACTACCTGTCTTTACCTGCAGATATTACCACTACCTGTCTTTACCTGTAGATATTACCACTACCTGTAGATATTACCACTACCTGTAGATATTACCACTACCTGTAGATATTACCACTACCTGTAGATATTACCACTACCTGTCTTTACCTGTAGATATTACCACTACCTGTCTTTACCTGTAGATATTACCACTACCTGTATTTACCTGCAGATATTACCACTACCTGTCTTTACCTGTAGATATTACCACTACCTGTAGATATTACCACTACCTGTAGATATTACCACTACCTGTAGATATTACCACTACCTGTAGATATTACCACTACCTGTCTTTACCTGTAGATATTACCACTACCTGTCTTTACCTGTAGATATTACCACTACCTGTAGATATTACCACTACCTGTAGATATTACCACTACCTGTCTTTACCTGTAGATATTACCACTACCTGTAGATATTACCACTACCTGTCTTTACCTGTAGATATTACCACTACCTGTCTTTACCTGTAGATATTACCACTACCTGTCTTTACCTGTAGATATTACCACTACCTGTCTTTACCTGTAGATATTACCACTACCTGTAGATATTACCACTACCTGTCTTTACCTGTAGATATTACCACTACCTGTCTTTACCTGTAGATATTACCACTACCTGTAGATATTACCACTACCTGTCTTTACCTGTAGATATTACCACTACCTGTAGATATTACCACTACCTGTCTTTACCTGTAGATATTACCACTACCTGTAGATATTACCACTACCTGTCTTTACCTGTAGATATTACCACTACCTGTAGATATTACCACTACCTGTCTTTACCTGTAGATATTACCACTACCTGTCTTTACCTGTAGATATTACCACTACCTGTCTTTACCTGTAGATATTACCACTACCTGTAGATATTACCACTACCTGTAGATATTACCACTACCTGTAGATATTACCACTACCTGTAGATATTACCACTGCCTGTCTTTACCTGTAGATATTACCACTACCTGTCTTTACCTGTAGATATTACCACTACCTGTCTTTACCTGTAGATATTACCACTACCCGTCTTTACCTGTAGATATTACCACTACCTGTAGATATTACCACTACCTGTAGATATTACCACTACCTGGCCTTTACCTGTAGATATTACCACTACCTGTCTTTACCTGTAGATATTACCACTACCTGTAGATATTACCACTACCTGTCTTTACCTGTAGATATTACCACTACCTGTAGATATTACCACTACCTGTCTTTACCTGTAGATATTACCACTACCTGCCTTTACCTGTAGATATTACCACTACCTGTCTTTACCTGTAGATATTACCACTACCTGTCTTTACCTGTAGATATTACCACTACCTGCCTTTACCTGTAGATATTACCACTACCTGTAGATATTACCACTACCTGTCTTTACCTGTAGATATTACCACTACCTGCCTTTACCTGTAGATATTACCACTACCTGTCTTTACCTGTAGATATTACCACTACCTGTAGATATTACCACTACCTGTAGATATTACCACTACCTGTAGATATTACCACTACCTGTAGATATTACCACTACCTGTAGATATTACCACTACCTGTCTTTACCTGTAGATATTACCACTACCTGTCTTTACCTGTAGATATTACCACTACCTGTAGATATTACCACTACCTGCCTTTACCTGTAGATATTACCACTACCTGTAGATATTACCACTACCTGTCTTTACCTGTAGATATTACCACTACCTGCCTTTACCTGTAGATATTACCACTACCTGTCTTTACCTGTAGATATTACCACTACCTGTCTTTACCTGTAGATATTACCACTACCTGCCTTTACCTGTAGATATTACCACTACCTGTAGATATTACCACTACCTGTCTTTACCTGTAGATATTACCACTACCTGTAGATATTACCACTACCTGTCTTTACCTGTAGATATTACCACTACCTGTAGATATTACCACTACCTGTCTTTACCTGTAGATATTACCACTACCTGTAGATCTTACCACTACCTGTCTTTACCTGTAGATATTACCACTACCTGCCTTTACCTGTAGATATTACCACTACCTGTAGATATTACCACTACCTGTCTTTACCTGTAGATATTACCACTACCTGCCTTTACCTGTAGATATTACCACTACCTGTCTTTACCTGTAGATATTACCACTACCTGTCTTTACCTGTAGATATTACCACTACCTGTCTTTACCTGTAGATATTACCACTACCTGTAGATATTACCACTACCTGTCTTTACCTGTAGATATTACCACTACCTGTAGATATTACCACTACCTGTCTTTACCTGTAGATATTACCACTACCTGTAGATATTACCACTACCTGTCTTTACCTGTAGATATTACCACTACCTGCCTTTACCTGTAGATATTACCACTACCTGTAGATATTACCACTACCTGTCTTCACCTGTAGATATTACCACTACCTGCCTTTACCTGTAGATATTACCACTACCTGTCTTTACCTGTAGATATTACCACTACCTGTCTTTACCTGTAGATATTACCACTACCTGTAGATATTACCACTAACTGTGAACCCTGACCTTAACCCTCCCGGTCTAACCCTACCTGTACCTGTCTTTACCTGTAGATATTACCACTACCTGTACACCAGTTACCTGCCGGCTAGTCTGAGGGGCCTGGTGGACCAGCTGTCGAACTGTGAAGACATCCTGATGAACTTCCTGGTGTCGGCCGTCACCAAGCTGCCGCCCATCAAGGTCACCCAGAAGAAACAGTACAAGGAGACTATGATGGTGCAGGTGAGGTCTTTCTGGTCTTTCCCCGTTTGGTCTGCTTCAGGAACAACAACAGGAGATATTACTATAGGGCCGTCACGGTCGTCACGAAGGAGCAGCGTGGTATGTTTTCATCCTTTTTATTAGGAAGAGAAAACTCATAACAAAAATAAATACCGCGAACAAACGAAACGTGACGCTCAGGGAGTAGTGCTCCCAGGCAACTATACCTAGACAAGATCCCACAAAGCACAAAGGGGGAAGTGGCTGCCTAAATATGATCACCAATCAGAGACAACGATAAACAGCTGCCTCTGATTGCGGAATCATACCAGGCCAAAATAGATATATAATTACCTAGATGACCCACCCATGTCACACCCCGACCTGACCAACATAGAGAATAACAGGCTCTCTATGGTCAGGGTGTGACAACAGCATAGTCAATGAGAAGTTTACACAAACACATCCAACTAACTTTTCCGATGCAGGGTACGGCAGGGTAGCCTAGTGGTTAGAGTGTTGGACTAGTAACCGAAAGGTTGCAAGTTCAAATCCCCGAGCTGACAAGGTACAAATCTGTTGTTCTGCCCCTGAACAAGGCAGTTAACCCACTGTTCCTAGGCCGTCATTGAAAATAAGATTTTGTTCTTAACTGACTTGCCAAGTCAAATATTTTTTTTTTTTTAAAAACAACATTTAATTGAACATTGAATTTGAGCCTTCTCAGGAACAACTCTGGCTTTGAGTCCCTGGCTGCTGTGCCATATCTGTAGGGGAAAATGGTGATAAAGATGATTCTTTATTTATTTCTCAGGAAGTGCACAGGAAGTGCTCAGGAAGTGCTCAGGAAGTGCACAGGAAGTGCCGTGGCTTTTTAATGTTATTTTTTATTTCCTTTAATGTTCCTGATGACTTCAACAGACGCCACAGGGTCCACCTGCGTTGTTATTGATGTTTCTTATTGTTGTCTAAATAGATTTGGTTTCTGGCCTGAAACAAATAAACAAACCAATAACTACAGTAAAACCATCAACTTTAATTGGTAACATTATGAATCCATCAGTACTAATATCTCCGTCTCTCTCTCTCTCTCTCTCTCGCCCTCTCTCTCTCTCTCTCTCTCTCTCTCTCTCTCTCTCTCTCTCCGTCTCTCTCTCTCTCTCTCCCCCCCCCCCTCTCTCTCTCTCTCTCTTCCCCCTCTCTCTCTTCCCACACCTCTCCCTCTCTCTCTATCTCTGTCTCTCTCTTCCCCACCTCTCTCTCTCTCTCTCTCTCTCTCTCTCTCTCTCTGTCTCTCTCTCTCCCTCTCCCCCTCTCTCTCTCTCTCTCACCCCCTCTCTCTCTGTCTCTGTCTCTCCCTCTCTCTCTCTGTCTCCCCCTCTCCCTACAGACCTCCAGAGCGTCTCGGTGGGCCGACCCAGACCACTTTGCCCAGCGACAGAGCTGCATGAATAAGTTTGCCAGCTGGTTTGGCAGCATGCCCCTGGTGCACTCTAATGTGCGTCTGGACCCGGTGTTGTTTAAAGACCAGGTGTCCATACTGAGAAAGAGATACAAGGACATAGAGAGACTATAACCTGCCTGATCCTCTCTGTCTCCATGGTGGAGTGGAGAGGGACAGAGAGAGACTAGAACCAGCCTGATCCTCTCTGTCTCCATGGTGGAGTAGAGAGAGACTATAACCAGCCTGATCCTCTCTGTCTCCATGGTGGAGTGGGACAGAGAGAGACTATAACCAGCCTGATCCTCTCTGTCTCCATGGTGGAGTGGGACATAGAGAGACTATAACCAGCCTGATCCTCTCTGTCTCCATGGTGGAGTGGAGAGGGACAGAGAGAGACTAGAACAGCCTGATCCTCTCTGTCTTCATGGTGGAGTAGAGAGAGACTAGAACCAGCCTGATCCCCTGCTGCCCCCTAGAAGGACAGGAGAGTAGAGGGACAGAGAGGGACTACAACAAGCCTGAGACCCCTGCTGCCTCCTGGAAGGACAGGAGAGTAGTGGGATGGGAGACACACAGAGACCCTCCTAGAGAGAAGAGAGGAACAGGGGAAGAAACGAGAGGAGAGGACAGGGCGCTGTGGAGCCAGGACGCCACGGTTGACCCTGCCAGAGAGAAGGGAGGAACAGGGGAAGAAATGAGAGGAGAGGACAGGGCGCTGTGGAGCCAGGACGCCACGGTTGACCCTCCCAGAGAGAAGGGAGGAACAGGGGAAGAAATGAGAGGAGAGGACAGGGCGCTGTGGAGCCAGGACGCCACTGTTGACCCTCCCAGAGAGAAGGGAGGAACAGGGGAAGAAATGAGAGGAGAGGACAGGGCGCTGTGGAGCCAGGACGCCACGGTTGACCCTGCCAGAGAGAAGGGAGGAACAGGGGAAGAAATGAGAGGAGAGGACAGGGCGCTGTGGAGCCAGGACGCCACGGTTGACCCTCCCAGAGAGAAGGGAGGAACAGGGGAAGAAATGAGAGGAGAGGACAGGGCGCTGTGGAGCCAGGACGCCACGGTTGCGTCTTCCACCCACACTCTCCATCTTTGTATGCTGTTGCTGGTGCCAACAGTGGTAACCGTGACAACCCAGGCTGTATTTTGGTAGGAGCTGTACACAGAAATTAAACTAGTTCATGCACAACTGACAACATGGACGTCTGGGGAGGGGGTGGGGGGGGGGGGGACTTTGTTCTAGAACTTTCTACATGAGGAGAGACCCTGGCTGATGCCGTCTCCTCAGAGTCAACACGACGGCCGTTATAGTCAAGGAGAGACCATGGCTGCAGTCCTAACGACGGTCTACTGGTAGACTGTCTCTACAGACTGTGTTCAGTCTGCCAGTGGTAAATCTCTCCCAACCTACTAAAAAAAACCCTACGATGAAACCAAGGGAGGAGTACTTGTTTAGTTATAGAAGTGAACCTTTGTTCTGTTTGGTTCTAAACACTATGCACAGGTTCAACACAATTGCTGCCAGAATCTGAAAATACTATTTGGCTGTGTTTTAGTTAGCTTTTATAGTAAAGAATGAATGTCCAGCATTACTGTCTCTACTGTGTCCAGCCTTGGGTGGTGGTGGGGGGGGGGGGGGGTCTGTGTTTTAGTTAGTTTTTATAGTAAAGAATGAATGTCCAGCATTACTGTCTCTACTGTGTCCAGCCTTGAGGGGGGGGGGGGGTGGAGGTCTGTATTTTCCTGCTGTAACAGGCTAGAGATACAGAGCTCAACCACAGAACTGACATTTCACTGTACCTGTAGTTAGGACTAATGTTGTGGTTGTTGTGCTCTGGGAGTCCTGAGTGTGACTGGGCGTGAATCGATGCTCACCTTGGATGATTTGGAGATTTTTTAACTTGATTTGCCATTTTCTTTTTTCAATATTCTAGAGAAGTTCTAAAAAATTATCGCTCACCAAAAAAAATATATTTTTGAGTGTCTGACTGAAGTACAATGAATCTTGCCCTTTGACCCCATCCTCCTTATCCCTTATTAGCATATTGATCCAGCTGCATTGTAAGGTTTAACAGTTGAGTTTCATATTGATCCAACTGCATTGAAAGGTTTAACAGTTGAGTTTCATATTGATCCAGCTGCATTGAAAGGTTTAACAGTTGAGTTTCATATTGATCCAGCTGCATTCCCTGTTCCACGTTCTACCCCTCACAATGTATTCCCCGTTCCACGTTCTTCCCCTCACAATGTATTCCCTGTTCCACGTTCTCCCCCTCACAATTTATTCCCTGTTCCACGTTCTCCCCCTCACAATTTATTCCCTGTTCCACGTTCTACCCCTCACAATGTATTCCCCGTTCCACGTTCTTCCCCTCACAATGTATTCCCTGTTCCACGTTCTCCCCCTCACAATTTATTCCCCGTTCCACGTTCTCCCCCTCACAATTTATTCCCTGTTCCACGTTCTCCCCCTCACAATTTATTCCCTGTTCCACGTTCTTCCCCTCACAATTTATTCCCTGTTCCAAGTTCTTCCCCTCACAATTTATTCCCTGTTCCACGTTCTCCCCCTCACAATTTATTCCCCGTTCCACGTTCTTCCCCTCACAAGACCTGGTGAACCACTATAATCACACAGCCCTCACCTAGTCAGCCCCCACTATAATAACAACATATACTATCTAACACAACCTTTTATGCAAAGACACAAACATTTTACTTCTGGGTCGTCCCAGGAATCGAACCCACTATCAAGACTAACACCCACATTTGACCATTAAAGGCTCTCTTCTTTGTCCATATTCAGCTCTCATTCACATTAACATGATCAGATTGATTTGAGTTGACACACATTCATCATCTTTAGAGTTAAAAGGACACTAAAGGGGGTTTTGGCATCTACTGACCCAGAGTCAGATGAGGTCCTTTATCTACTGACCCAGAGTCAGATGAGGTCCTTTATCTACTGACCCAGAGTCAGATGAGGTCCTTTATCTACTGACCCAGAGTCAGATGAGGTCCTTTATCTACTGACCCAGAGTCAGATGAGGTCCTTTATCTACTGACCCAGAGTCAGATGAGGCTCTTTATCTACTGACCCAGAGTCAGATGAGGTTCTTTATCTACTGACCCAGAGTCAGATGAGGTCCTTTATCTACTGACCCAGAGTCAGATGAGGTCCTTTATCTACTGACCCAGAGTCAGATGAGGTCCTTTATCTACTGACCCAGAGTCAGATGAAGCTCTTTATCTACTGACCCAGAGTCAGATGAGGCTCTTTATCTACTGACCCAGAGTCAGATGAGGTCCTTTATCTACTGACCCAGAGTCAGATGAGGTCCTTTATCTACTGACCCAGAGTCAGATGAGGTTCTTTATCTACTGACCCAGAGTCAGATGAGGTCCTTTATCTACTGACCCAGAGTCAGATGAGGTCCTTTATCTACTGACCCAGAGTCAGATGAGGTCCTTTATCTACTGACCCAGAGTCAGATGAGGTCCTTTATCTACTGACCCAGAGTCAGATGAGGCCCTTTATCTACTGACCCAGAGTCAGATGAGATCCTTTATCTACTGACCCAGAGTCAGATTCCATCTTTATGTCTCTGTGTCCAGTATGAAGGAAGTTAATTAATAAGAGGTAGTTCCGTGAGCCAATGCTAATTAGCATTAGCGCAATGAATGGAAGTCTATGGGTATCTGCTAGCATGCTAGCAGGGACATGGCTAGTCTTTATTTGAACAGGTAGTTGATCTGAGGGAGCGGTGTACATCTATATAGATTCATTATTAATATGACATTTATATTATTGTGCCAACAGTTCAATGTTTTAATGTTCAATGATTTCACATCCCTAGAATGTCCCCTTGTTTTGATAAGAGAAAAGTCCCCCTTTCCATTTTTAGGTGAAGGCTGTGTGACTAGGTGAGGGCTGTGTGACTAGGTGAGGGCTGTGTGACTAGGTGAGGGCTGTGTGACTGTAGGTGAGGGCTGTGTGACTGTAGGTGAGGGCTGTGTGACTGTAGGTGAGGGCTGTGTGACTAGGTGAGGGCTGTGTGACTGTAGGTGAGGGCTGTGTGACTGTAGGTGAGGGCTGTGTGACTGTAGGTGAGGGCTGTGCGACTGTAGGTGAGGGCTGTGTGATTATATGGTGTGTAGTGTGACTGTGTAGTGTGACTGTGTAGTGTGTGACTGTAGTGTGACTGTGTGTGGTGTGACTGTGTGAGGTGTGACTGTGTTGTGTGAATGTGTAGTGTGTCTGTGTGAGGTGTGACTGTGTAGTGTGACTGTAGTGTGACTGTGTGGTGTGACTGTAGTGTGACTGTGTAGTGTGACTGTGTGAGGTGTGACTGTGTGAGGTGTGACTGTACAGTCCAGGATGTAGCCCCTAGCTCTGGTCCAGGGCATTAGTGCTGCTCTCTAACACTGAGCCTCCTGAACAGGCTGCACTAACACCCTGGACCAGAGCTAGTGGGCCTCGTGACAGACAACAGATGAGATATCTCAGCATTAATAGAAACACATGGTGTGTGTGTGTGTGTGTGTGTGTGTGTGTCAGAACCCTATGGGTTAATTCTCATGGCGCAATATGTGTTTGAGATTAAATCTAATCTCTCTCTGATCCTGTTCTCATTCTGGGTTGTGTCCCAAATGTCCCCCTATTCCCTATGGGCCCTGGTCAAATGGCCCCCTATTCCCTATGGGCCCTGGTCAAATGGCACCCTATTCCCTATGGGCCCTAGTCAAATGGCACCCTATTCCCTATGGGCCCTAGTCAAATGGCACCCTATTCCCTATGGGCCCTATTCCCTATGGGCCCTAGTCAAATGGCACCCTATTCCCTATGGGCCCTAGTCAAATGGCACCCTATTCCCTATGTGCCCTGGTCAAATGGCACCCTATTCCCTATGGGCCCTATTCCCTATGTGTCCTGGTCAAATGGCACCCTATTCCCTATGTGTCCTGGTCAAATGGCACCCTATTCCCTATGGGCCCTGGTCAAAGGTAGTGCACTATAAAGGGAATGGGGTGACATTTGGGATGCAAGCCTCTGATTCCCCTGTTGCTGTTCTAGGATGAAAATGAATGTGCCTTTTTAAAGAAAGCCACTTCAGAATGATTGTATTGTTGCCTTTTTAACAGAGGAGTTCCCATTTTAGTGAAGATCTCTCTGTGTCCCCAGTAACACTGACTGCTACAGTAGCTGGTTGTTTAGGTGACCTTATTGTCTAAACACTGGGACGTGACTCCATCTGATCTGTAGCAGACAGGTTCCTGTCTGTGTTTCGCTGGAACATTACGGAGCCTCTGTCGGTTCAGTCACAGTCTGGTCCCAGATCTGTCTGTAGTGTCTTGCCAACTCCTGTTATGATCGTTGTAGCGCAGCACAAACTGATCTGGGACCAGGCTAATTCAGACACTCTTCTTCCTGCCTGTTCTCTTCCTCCACCCTGGTCATTTACACACATCATTTTATAGAGATTAACATTCCAATAGAAACAACAACATTTTGTAAAGTGATTTTATAAAAGAAATAAACAAATATTTGATACATGTGTTGTCATGTTTCCTTCATGTTGTTGTTGTTGTTGTTGATGTGTTGATGTGTTGATGTGTTGATGTGTTGTTGTGTTGATGTGTTGATGTGTTGTTGTGTTGATGTGTTGTTGTGTTGATGTGTTGTTGTGTTGCTGTGTTGTTGTTGATGTGTTGTTGTGTTGATGTGTTGTTGTGTTGCTGTGTTGTTGTTGATGTGTTGGTGTGTTGTGTTATGTTGTTGTTGATGTGTTGTTGTGTTGTTGTTGATGTGTTGATGTGTTGTTGTGTTGTTGTTGTTGTGTTGTTGTTGATGTGTTGTTGTTGTTGTGTTGTTGTTGATGTGTTGTTGTGTTGATGTGTTGTTGTTGATGTGTTGTGTTGTTGTGTTGATGTGTTGTTGTGTTGCTGTGTTGTTGATGTGTTGTTGTGTTGGTGTGTTGTGTTGATATGTTGTTGTTGATGTGTTGTTGTGTTGTTGTTGATGTGTTGATGTGTTGTTGTGTTGATGTGTTGTGTTGATGTGTTGTTGTGTTGTTGTTGATGTGTTGTTGTGTTGGTGTGTTGTGTTGATATGTTGTTGTTGATGTGTTGTTGTGTTGTTGTTGATGTGTTGTTGTGTTGATGTGTTGTTGTGTTAATATGTTAATGTGTTGTTGTGTTGTTGGTGTTGTGTTGATGTGTTGTTGTGTTGATGTGTTGTTGGTGTTAATGTGTTGTTGTTGCTGTGTTGCTGTGTTGCTGTGTTGCTGTGTTGCTGTGTTGTTGTTGATGTGTTGTTGTGTTGCTGTGTTGTTGTTGATGTGTAGCTGTGTATTGAATCTGTTGAAACTACAGGCCTAGAATCTATCCTAGCAGCCATTGGAGGCCAAAGTTCCACCATCCCAACTGCTCTTAACACACTCAGACAGGCTAATACCTCTACACAGATAAACACTCAGACAGGCTAATACCTCTACACAGATAAACAGTCAGACAGGCCAATACCTCTACACAGATAAACAGTCAGACAGGCTAATACCTCTACACAGATAAACACTCAGACAGGCTAATACCTCTACACAGATAAACAGTCAGACAGGCCAATACCTCTACACAGATAAACAGTCAGACAGGCTAATACCTCTACACAGATAAACAGTCAGACAGGCTAATACCTCTACACAGATAAACAATCAGACAGGCTAATACCTCTACACAGATAAACAATCAGACAGGCTAATACCTCTACACAGATAAACACTCAGACAGGCTAATACCTCTACACAGATAAACAGTCAGACAGGCTAATACCTCTACACAGATAAAGTCAGACAGGCTAATACCTCTACACAGATAAACACTCAGACAGGCTAATACCTCTACACAGATAAACACTCAGACAGGCTAATACCTCTACACAGATAAACAGTCAGACAGGCTAATACCTCTACACAGATAAACACTCAGACAGGCTAATACCTCTACACAGATAAACACTCAGACAGGCTAATACCTCTACACAGATAAACAGTCAGACAGGCCAATACCTCTACACAGATAAACACTCAGACAGGCCAATACCTCTACACAGATAAACACTCAGACAGGCCAATACCTCTACACAGATAAACACTCAGACAGGCTAATACCTCTACACAGATAAACACTCAGACAGGCCAATACCTCTACACAGATAAACACTCAGACAGGCTAATACCTCTACACAGATAAACACTCAGACAGGCTAATACCTCTACACAGATAAACACTCAGACAGGCTAATACCTCTACACAGATAAACAGTCAGACAGGCCAATACCTCTACACAGATAAACAGTCAGACAGGCTAATACCTCTACACAGATAAACAGTCAGACAGGCTAATACCTCTACACAGATAAACAGTCAGACAGGCTAATACCTCTACACAGATAAACAGTCAGACAGGCTAATACCTCTACACAGATAAACACTCAGACAGGCTAATACCTCTACACAGATAAACAGTCAGACAGGCTAATACCTCTACACAGATAAACACTCAGACAGGCTAATACCTCTACACAGATAAACAGTCAGACAGGCTAATACCTCTACACAGATAAACAGTCAGACAGGCTAATACCTCTACACAGATAAACAGTCAGACAGGCTAATACCTCTACACAGATAAACACTCAGACAGGCTAATACCTCTACACAGATAAACAGTCAGACAGGCTAATACCTCTACACAGATAAACAGTCAGACAGGCTAATACCTCTACACAGATAAACAGTCAGACAGGCTAATACCTCTACACAGATAAACAGTCAGACAGGCTAATACCTCTACACAGATAAACAGTCAGACAGGCTAATACCTCTACACAGATAAACACTCAGACAGGCTAATACCTCTACACAGATAAACAGTCAGACAGGCTAATACCTCTACACAGATAAACAGTCAGACAGGCTAATACCTCTACACAGATAAACAGTCAGACAGGCTAATACCTCTACACAGATAAACAGTCAGACAGGCTAATACCTCTACACAGATAAACAGTCAGACAGGCTAATACCTCTACACAGATAAACACTCAGACAGGCTAATACCTCTACACAGATAAACAGTCGTAGTTATAATTCATTAAATAATCCATCTGGACATTTACTGCGGCAGGAAAGTCCCCCCCCCCCCCCCCCCCTCCCCCCCTCACGTCCTCTTGTAAATCAGGCTCTCTGACATTGGCAGAGGATCATTTCCAAGCATACCAAGCATGTTAGGTGAAACGGTGGGCGTCACTGGGCGAGCCAGACTAAATTATAACGCTGTGTGTGCGTGCGTGTCAGCCCGAGCCCCATTACAAAACAGCAGCTGTGTACATCAGTCTGGGAGGCAGCGATCGGTTAAGACAAGTAAATAACAACAACCATCTATCTATCCAAGCTGATCCCATAGTGGTACCACTGTCAACAACCATCTATCTATCCAAGCTGATCCCATAGTGGTACCACTGCCAGCTACCATCTATCTATCCAAGCTGATCCCATAGTGGTACCACTGCCAGCTACCATCTATCTATCCAAGCTGATCCCATAGTGGTACCACTGTCAACAACCATCTATCTATCCAAGCTGATCCCATAGTGGTACCACTGCCAGCTACCATCTATCTATCCAAGCTGATCCCATAGTGGTACCACTGTCAACAACCATCTATCTATCCAAGCTGATCCCATAGTGGTACCACTGCCAGCTACCATCTATCTATCCAAGCTGATCCCATAGTGGTACCACTGCCAGCTACCATCTATCTATCCAAGCTGATCCCATAGTGGTACCACTGTCAACAACCATCTATCTATCCAAGCTGATCCCATAGTGGTACCACTGCCAGCTACCATCTATCTATCCAAGCTGATCCCATAGTGGTACCACTGTCAACAACCATCTATCTATCCAAGCTGATCCCATAGTGGTACCACTGCCAGCTACCATCTATCTATCCAAGCTGATCCCATAGTGGTACCACTGCCAGCTACCATCTATCTATCCAAGCTGATCCCATAGTGGTACCACTGTCAACAACCATCTATCTATCCAAGCTGATCCCATAGTGGTACCACTGCCAGCTACCATCTATCTATCCAAGCTGATCCCATATTGGTACCACTGCCAGCTACCATCTATCTATCCAAGCTGATCCCATAGTGGTACCACTGCCAACAACCATCTATATATCCAAGCTGATCCCATAGTGGTACCACTGCCAACAACCATCTATCTATCCAAGCTGATCCCATAGTGGTACCACTGCCAGCTACCATCTATCTATCCAAGCTGATCCATAGTGGTACCACTGCCAACAACCATCTATCTATCCAAGCTGATCCCATAGTGGTACCACTGCCAACAACCATCTATCTATCCAAGCTGATCCCATAGTGGTACCACTGTCAACAACCATCTATCTATCTATCCAAGCTGATCCCATAGTGGTACCACTGACAGCTTCCATCTATCTATCCAAGCTGATCCCATAGTGGTACCACTGACAGCTTCCATCTATCTATCCAAGCTGATCCCATAGTGGTACCACTCACAACAACCATCTATCTATCCAAGCTGACCCCATAGTGGTACCACTGACAACAACCACCCACCTCTGGACTGGACTCACTGCTGCCCTGATATTGGGTGTCTTCCAGATACACAAATCCCCAAATCTGCCCAGGCTTATTACAGGATCATCATCACATCATCACACCCCTCTCCAGATGAGGCTTATTACAGGATCATCATCACATCGTGCAGATGTGGTTCGGGAGACGTGACCCCTCTCCAGGTGGTTCGTGAGACGGGACCACCCTCTCCAGATTTGAGACGTGACCCCTCTCCAGATGTGGTTCGGGAGACGTGACCCCTCTCCAGATGACCCCTCTCCAGACCGAATTAGTCATCAACCTCCCATTCTGTTAAGTTTTATCGCAGTAGTACTGTTGCTACTGCAGGATGACAGTTAAATGGATGTGGGCCAGCTACTACAGAATGACAGTTAAATGGATGTGGGCCAGCTACTGCAGGATGACAGTTAAATGGATGTGGGGCCAGCTACTGCAGAATGACAGTTAAATGGATGTGGGCCAGCAACTGCAGGATGACAGTTCAATGGATGTGGGCCAGCTACTACAGAATGACAGTTAAATGGATGTGGGCCAGCTACTACAGAATGACAATTAAATGAATGTGGGCCAGCTACTGCAGGATGACAGTTAAATGGATGTGGGCCAGCTACTACAGAATGACAGTTAAATGGATGTGGGCCAGCTACTACAGAATGACAGTTAAATGGATGTGGGCCAGCTACTACAGAATGACAGTTAAATGGATGTGGGCCAGCTACTACAGGATGACAGTTAAATGGATGTGGCCCAGCAACTGCAGGATGACAGTTCAATGGATGTGGGCCAGCTACTACAGAATGACAGTTAAATGGATGTGGGCCAGCTACTACAGAATGACAGTTAAATGGATGTGGGCCAGCTACTACAGAATGACAGTTAAATGGATGTGGGCCAGCTACTACAGAATGACAGTTAAATGGATGTGGGCCAGCTACTGCAGGATGACAGTTAAATGGATGTGGGCCAGCTACTACAGAATGACAGTTAAATGGATGTGGGCCAGCTACTACTGAATGACAGTTAAATGGATGTGGGCCAGCTACTGCAGAATGACAGTTAAATGGATGTGGGACAGCTACTGCAGAATGACAGTTAAATGGATGTGGGTCAGCTACTGCAGGATGACAGTTAAATGACCGTGGGCCAGCTACTGCAGGATGACAGTTTAATGGCTGTGGGCCAGCTCCTGCAGGATGACAGTTAAATGGCCGTGGGTCGAACTAAAACATCCTTTCTCTCTCTATCCGCTCCAGAGCAAGACTACCCAACATGCAGTGGGGGGGAGGGGGGGGGGGGATTTAATGAGGACGTCTCTTCTCTAACATACACACCAGAAGCTCCAGGAAGGTATCCCACTGTCTGGAGGGTTGACAACTCCACTGGGTTCGGATCCTCATTGAATAAATTAAGATTACACGCATTAGGAAGCTGTTAGCAAAATGCATCATGGGATTAAGGAAAGCGGGAGTCATCTCTGAATATTTGCAAGAGATATAACTTGGGTTTGTTTCACTCTCCTCATAAGTGAGTCCCTTGGCAAGACTATATGCAGAGGAGAATAAGGAAGCCCTGACCCACAGTAGAATAGGGAAGCCCTGCCCCACAGTAGAATAGAGAAGCCCTGACCCACAGTAGAATAGGGAAGCCCTGACCACAGTAGAATAGAGAAGCCCTGACCCACAGTAGAATAGGGAAGCCCTGACCCACAGTAGAATAGAGAAGCCCTGACCCACAGTAGAATAGAGAAGCCCTGACCACAGTAGAATAGAGAAGCCCTGACCACAGTAGAATAGAGAAGCCCTGACCACAGTAGAATAGAGAAGACCTGACCCACAGTAGAATAGAGAAGCCCTGACCCACAGTAGAATAGGGAAGCCCTGACCACAGTAGAATAGGGAAGCCCTGACCACAGTAGAATAGAGAAGCCCTGACCCACAGTAGAATAGGGAAGCCCTGACCCACAGTAGAATAGGGAAGCCCTGACCACAGTAGAATAGGGAAGCCCTGACCACAGTAGAATAGAGAAGACCTGACCCACAGTAGAATAGAGAAGCCCTGACCACAGTAGAATAGAGAAGCCCTGACCCACAGTAGAATAGGGAAGCCCTGACCCACAGTAGAATAGAGAAGCCCTGACCCACAGTAGAATAGGGAAGCCCTGACCACAGTAGAATAGGGAAGCCCTGACCACAGTAGAATAGAGAAGCCCTGACCCACAGTAGAATAGAGAAGCCCTGACCCACAGTAGAATAGAGAAGCCCTGACCCACAGTAGAATAGGGAAGCCCTGACCACAGTAGAATAGAGAAGCCCTGACCCACAGTAGAATAGAGAAGCCCTGACCACAGTAGAATAGAGAAGCCCTGACCACAGTAGAATAGGGAAGCCCTGACCCACAGTAGAATAGAGAAGCCTTGACCCACAGTAGAATAGAGAAGCCCTGACCCACAGTAGAATAGAGAAGCCCTGACCACAGTAGAATAGGGAAGCCCTGACCCACAGTAGAATAGAGAAGCCCTGACCAACAGTAGAATAGAGAAGCCCTGCCCCACAGTAGAATAGAGAAGCCCTGACCCACAGTAGAATAGAGAAGCCCTGACCCACAGTAGAATAGAGAAGCCCTGACCCACAGTAGAATAGAGAAGCCCTGACCACAGTAGAATAGGGAAGCCCTGACCACAGTAGAATAGAGAAGCCCTGACCCACAGTAGAATAGGGAAGCCCTGACCACAGTAGAATAGATAAGCCCTGACCCACAGTAGAATAGGGAAGCCCTGACCACAGTAGAATAGAGAAGCCCTGACCACAGTAGAATAGAGAAGACCTGACCCACAGTAGAATAGGGAAGCCCTGACCACAGTAGAATAGGGAAGCCCTGACCCACAGTAGAATAGGGAAGCCCTGACCACAGTAGAATAGGGAAGCCCTGACCACAGTAGAATAGGGAAGCCCTGACCACAGTAGAATAGGGAAGCCCTGACCCACAGTAGAATAGGGAAGCCCTGACCCACAGTAGAATAGGGAAGCCCTGATCCACAGTAGAATAGGGAAGCCCTGACCCACTGTAGAATAGGGAAGCCCTGACCCACTGTAGAATAGGGAACTCCTGACCCACAGTAGAATAGGGAAGCCCTGACCACAGTAGAATAGGGAAGCCCTGATCCACAGTAGTATAGGGAAGCCCTGATCCACAGTAGAATAGAGAAGCCCTGACCACAGTAGAATAGGGAAGCCCTGACCACAGTAGAATAGGGAAGTCCTGACCACAGTAGAATAGGGAAGCCCTGACCCACAGTAGAATAGGGAAGCCCTGACCCACAGTAGAATAGGGAAGCCCTGACCACAGTCGAATAGGGAAGCCCTGACCCACAGTCGAATAGGGAAGCCCTGACCCACAGTAGAACAGGGAAGCCCTGACCACAGTAGAATAGGGAAGCCCTGACCACAGTAGAATAGGGAAGCCCTGACCACAGTAGAACAGGGAAGCCCTGACCCACAGTAGAATAGGGAAGCCCTGACCACAGTAGAATAGGGAAGCCCTGCTCCACAGTAGAACGGGGAAGCCCTGCTCCACAGTAGAATAGGGAAGCCCTGACCACAGTAGAATAGGGAAGCCCTGCTCCACAGTAGAACAGGGAAGCCCTCAGACATCCTGTTTTACAACCGCAGAGGAGCTGGTGTGATTGTGATTACTCCATGAATATGTACGGAGTCGTGAGATACCTATTACAGAATTGGTTACTGTGTGAAGGTTCACTGTCTCCATCTGTGGTTACAGTAATGTAAGAAGAGGATTTAGCCTCAGTCGCCATGTTGCAGTCACCAGTCTGGGTCCTCTTGTACAGAGCTAGTGAGACCCGGGGATTTAGCCTCAGTCACCATGTTGCAGTCAGCAGTCTGGATCCTCTAGTACAGAGCTAGTGAGACCAGAGGATTTAGCCTCAGTCGCCATGTTGCAGTCAGCAGTCTGGATCCTCTTGTACAGAGCTAGTGAGACCAGAGGATTTAGTCCTAGTCGCCATGTTGCAGTCAGCAGTCTGGATCCTCTTGTACAGACCTAGTGAGACCAGAGGATTTAGTCTCAGTCACCACGTTGAGGTCAGCGGTCTGGATCCTCTTGTACAGAGCTAGTGAGACCAGAGGATTTAGTCCTAGTCGCCATGTTGCAGTCAGCAGTCTGGATCCTCTTGTACAGAGATAGTGAGACCAGAGGATTTAGCCTCAGTCCCCATGTTGCAGTCAGCAGTCTGGATCCTCTTGTACAGAGCTAGTGAGACCCGAGGATTTAGTCCCAGTTGCCATGTTGCAGTCAGCAGTCTGGATCCTCTTGTACAGAGCTACTGTATCAATAACCAGGTGTGTGGGGAGGCTGTGATCCACTATTACTGTATCAATAACCAGGTGTGTGGGGAGGCTGGGATCCACTATTACTGTATCAATAACCAGGTGTGTGGGGAGGCTGGGATCCACTATTACTGTATCAATAACCAGGTGTGTGGGGAGGCTGTGATCCACTATTACTGTATCAATAACCAGGTGTGTGGGGAGGCTGGGATCCACTATTACTGTATCAATAACCAGGTGTGTGGGGAGGCTGTGATCCACTATTACTGTATCAATAACCAGGTGTGTGGGAGGCTGTGATCCACTATTACTGTATCAATAACCAGGTGTGTGGGGAGGCTGGGATCCACTATTACTGTATCAATAACCAGGTGTGTGGGGAGGCTGGGATCCACTATTACTGTATCAATAACCAGGTGTGTGGGGAGGCTGTGATCCACTATTACTGTATCAATAACCGGGTGTGTGGGGAGGCTGGGATCCACTATTACTGTATCAATAACCAGGTGTGTGGGGAGGCTGGGATCCACTATTACTGTATCAATAACCAGGTGTGTGGGGAGGCTGGGATCCATTATTACTGTATCAATAACCAGGTGTGTGGGGGGAGGCTGGGATCCACAGAAGCACTGTAATTCGTTCATCTGGAATGTTTGACCTTTGTCTGAACTCATTAGGGGGAATATTGTCATTTTGGCCCACTCCCTCTCTCACCTGAATAAATAACCTTTTTCAGCCATCCTATATCTCAATTATTTACGTAATTTTCTAAACCATCGATTGAGATGTGGATTTAGATTTGTGGTTTTGACTTAATTATCTGTACAGGTCAATGAATATGACGGTGATTCGGATCTCACCATAAATGCATATGTTGTGCCACCGGCCTGAGACGATTGAAGTTCAATATTTATCCTGGATGTTGTCTTAGTAGGCTCAAATTAACTAGCGAGTTAACTTAGCTGGTTCATATGTTGTCCATGCGATGAAGGTAGGCTAGCAAGCATTTTAGCTAGGTAGCCTATGAAAACAGAAACTTAAAGCATACTGTATGACAGAGCCATAGACCGTTTTGGCAACATGAAAGAGAGAAGGATTGGCGTCCAACTCGTCGACAAGTAACTATGGAGAGTAAACGGTTTTACTTCTGTGCGTCAATAATCAGTACCACGGACAGCCACGTGATATTTAGCAACATTGATTGGACTCAATTGTTTTTTGGAATCTTTACGTTTGTTTTCAGTGTATTAAACTAAGTATATATAGCCTTGTTGATTTGATGATGTTTAAATGGATATGGTGCTGGAATAGCGGAGGCAGTGCGTGCGCCTGTTGTCTTGGTGCTGACTTGCGGTAACAAATCAGTGATTGTTTAACAAACTATTGAAAACGTTAACTTGCTTGAATGTGGACTTCACCGGACAGATATTCCTCTCCGGTTTTGTGATGAAACAAACGTATTAGCGTTTTACAGTATTGAATGCATACATCTTTATAATTGTCCTCGGTAGGAATCGAACCCACAACCCTGGTGTTGCAAGCGCCACGCTCTGACACACACACACACGCATATTGATGCCACATACACACACACACACACACACACACACACACACACACACACACACACACACACACACACACACACACACACACACACACACACACACACACACACACACACACACACACACACACACACACACACACACACACACACACACACACACACACACACACACACACACACACACACATAGACACTCTTTCACTCTCTCACATGCTGCTGCTACTCTGTTCATTATCTATCCTGATTGCCTAGTCACTTTTACCCCTACCTAGTTGTACATATTACCACAACTACCTCAGAACCCTGCACAGTGACTCTGTCCTGGTACTCCTTGTATCTCATTACTACCTGGTACCCCTGCACAGTGACAGGTACTCCTTGTATATAGTCTCATTACTACCTGGTACCCCTGCACAGTGACTGGTACTCCTTGTATCTCATTACTACCTGGTACTCATTGTATAGTCTAATTACTACCTGGTACCCCTGCACAGTGACAGGTACTCCTTGTATATAGTCTAATTACTACCTGGTACCCCTGCACAGTGACTCTGTACTCCTTGTATATAGTCTCATTACTACCTGGTACCCCTGCACCGTGACTCTACTCCTTGTATATAGTCTCATTACTACCTGGTACCCCTGCACAGTGACTCTGTCCTGGTACTCCTTGTATATAGTCTCATTACTACCTGGTACCCCTGCACAGTGACTCTGTCCTGGTACTCCTTGTATATAGTCTCATTACTACCTGGTACCCCTGCACAGTGACTCTGTACTGGTACTCCTTGTATCTCATTACTACCTGGTACCCCTGCACAGTGACTGGTACTCCTTGTATAGTCTAATTACTACCTGGTACCCCTGCACAGTGACAGGTACTCCTTGTATATAGTCTCATTACTACCTGGTATCACTGCACAGTGACTGGTACTCCTTGTATATAGTCTCATTACTACCTGGTACCCCTGCACAGTGACTCTGTACTCCTTGTATATAGTCTCATTACTACCTGGTACCCCTGCACAGTGACTGGTACTCCTTGTATGTAGTCTCATTACTACCTGGTATCACTGCACAGTGACTGGTACTCCTTGTATAGTCTAATTATTGTTATTTTATTGTGTTACTGCTACCTTTTCTGCTCATTGTTTTTACTTTTTAACTCTGCATTGTTGGGAAAGGGCTTGTACATAAGCATTTCACGGTCGGCGCATGAGACATTTATAAACATTTATTACATTTACTTTTGCCCGTTCAAGTCACGGGCCATAGACTGGTGCCCCTTGGCTAATCGAATCCGCACATTTTAAAGTCTGGCTCAGGAGCAAAGCATCTCTATCTTTCACACACATACATTTTTTTGTCTGTTATCCAGAGCGATTTTACAGTAGATAGTGCATACACATTTCGTACACAACAAACACACTTGAATTAATCAGATTGCATATTTTATTTTATTTTTGCAATAATCGAATTTAAACAATCTCGCCCGCTATCATTGGTCAATGCATTTGCCATTTGCAGCTGGCTGTCAACACGAGCAGACTCCTCCCTTCGCCATGTTTCGGGCTGTAAACATCCTGCTGATTTTAAAAGGACACTGAGCGGGAGGAAGTCTACTGGCGCCATCTTGACTCTTTTCATGAGTACAACAGGAAGAGACAATCGCTGGGAGTAATTGCATAATCATTGATATTTATTTTGAAAGGGGGGGTACAATCGGTAAGTTAAATATATTTTACTTTATGAAAAAAAAAATGATTTGTGAGTTTTGTGATGAGAAATTAGCGTGCACGCCGATGCTTTCTGTACCGGGGCCCTCCTACCAACTAGCGCGCCTGCTAACCGCTACCGGGGGGGAAAAAGTGTTTGCAGTTAATGCACGCACGCTCAGCACCGTCGCTAGTTAGCGTGAAATGATGCATCCCACAATTATGATCAATTAGGATGATGTATTATCATGCTTCTCTTCTTATTTTGTTTACTTTGATATATGTTCCTAGGATTTCAAGCTAGCTAACTAGCTCTCTTGCTAACTGAACAGTTAACGTGAGCTAGCATGTTAGCATGCTAGCCTAGCCATGTTCAATCAAAGCCCCAAGTAGTAGATTTTTTTTCCGGACAACTTTTAACTCGCAAGTCCACCAGTACTTGAATATGAGCTGCTAACTATATAAATCCCGTTTCAACCAGTACAATAATTAGCTACCCTAAGTTATTTATTAGATTGCAAGGCAGATATTTCTGATTATTGGTCTCCTATCATCCAAAAAGCCAAAAGAGTCGTGAATGAGAAGTATTTTCAATCCAAAACTACACATTTTATTCGTTGATATTAGCTACAACTACCGTCTATTTTGCATGTAGAATTTTCTTCCCAAAAGCTTAGCTACCTAAACATTTAGAGAAAGTTGCTATTTCACATACCATAAAGCGTTGAAATACGTATTTCTCTATTCCAGGTGCTCTGACCCCCGGTTCTTCAAGAGCTAGCAACCAACCGGGGCAATGTTCTACGCCCACTTTGTCCTGTCCAAACGTGGGCCTCTGGCCAAGATCTGGCTAGCGGCCCACTGGGACAAGAAGCTGACCAAGGCTCATGTGTTTGAATGTAACCTAGAGAGCAGTGTGGAGAGCATTATCTGCCCCAAGGTAAGCGGAGACCTGGCTAGCAGATATCATGATTCATGTCTCTGTTGAATGCCCTTACACAATGAAGACCCAGTCTGAGAAGTCAGTCTCATCCCTTGGCCGTTCATTAGACATCCCATTGGCTAACCTTATTTCCGCATTGCCCAATCCAATAGTTTCAGATCTACGTGTGGAAGAAGTAGGTATGGGTCTAATGATGGAACTAGGTAGTGACCAGATTAGAACCAGGCCGATTGACTGAGGCAGCATGCATGTTACCCACATCAAGTAACATACCTTGGTAGTGACCAGATTAGAACCAGGCCGATTGACTGAGACTGCATGCATGTTACCCACATCAAGTAACATACCTTGGTAGTGACCACAGCTACTGGGTGATGCTTGCGGTCGACTGTTCTTCGGCCGATGATGATGTAATGTTACCTATGACGTCTCCTCCCTGATGTGATCCATGGGACCTGGTCAGGAGGGCACATCGTTACGCAACGTTCAAACTAGAAGTCTATTCTTGTAGACCAGAAATGATTGTCAGATAGAATAGGGAATCATATCGTCTCTCTTCATTCTGTATCAACTGCGTTCAGAACATTTCACCACACTGAATACACCCATGGTTCTGTCTCCTCCCCCTAGGTGAAGATGGCGCTGAGGACCTCAGGTCACCTCCTGCTCGGTGTGGTGAGGATCTACAACAGGAAGGCCAAGTACCTCCTGGCTGACTGTAATGAAGCCTTCATCAAGATCAAGATGGCTTTCAGACCAGGTGCGTAGCTTGGCTCTTATTATGGGACTAGGAAATAAACTTAATCAAGATGGCTTTCAAACCAGGTATGTAGCTAGGGTCTTATGGGACTAGGAATAAGGTTAATCAATGTGGCTTTCAGACCAGGTACTTGACTAGGACTAAACTTGAGGAGATCAGGAGTTTGAGCGGCTGGTGATCCTAGTCTTACTGATTTTTTTGTTTGTTTATTTGCTCACCACTCTGTCTGGCTGCCCCCCAGGTGTGGTGGATCTGCCAGAGGAGAACAGAGAGGCTGCCTACAACGCTATCACCCTGCCGGAGGATTTCCACGACTTTGACCAACCCTTACCTGACCTTGAGTAAGTCATGTATATATATATATGTGTGTATGTGTGTGTATATGTATATGTGTGTATATGTATATGTGTGTATATGTATATGTGTGTATGTGTGTCTATGGAGGAAGTTCCCTCCCAATACAACCCTACACAGCCCTCCCAGGAAGAGGACTGTTGCTTTTGTAACAGGCAACTAATGAGGATGCAAATCACCTAACAAGTATTCTCCTAATTTTAGGAGACCCCTGTCCCTTCCTAACCAAATACAGATTGTACTCGGCTATCTGACATAAGGAACGGGTGATTATGCAGCGCTATAACGTTGACACTTCCGGTTGTTTCCACAGCGACATAGACGTCGCCCAGCAGTTCACCCTGAACCAGAGCAGAGTGGAGGAGATCACCATGAGGGAGGAGGTGGGGAACCTCAGCCTCATGCAGGACAATGACTTTGGTAAGGGGCTGTCTGTCAATATTCCTGGCTTTTTGTTCGACGTGCTCCGGTATTTTTGGCGACCAAGAAAGTGTGTATATTTATTTCAACTCCCGTCTTTGGCTTGATGTCAACGTGGAGTTTACATCTCCCCCACGTGGGCCGGTCAGCCACCTAGCAATTTTAGTTCTAGCCAATGAGCTTCAGCTCCTCCCATTTTGCATAATCTATGAGCAGAATTACTCATACCTCAATTAGCTGTGAAATCCCAAGTTTCAAAGCAACTTTTTAAATATTTTTTTTATTTAATTTTTTTTTTTTTTTTTAACTGTAAGGTACATTTGGCATGGCACATCTCCCCCATGTGGGCCAGCCCCCTAGCAATTTTAGTTCTAGCCAATGAGCTTCAGCTCCTCCCATTTGAGTGACAGCTAGCCAGAGGCCTGCCCAGCGATATCCAGGGCGGGCTCAACGGCCCAGTGGACACAGCAGAGAGAGAGAGAGAGAGCAACGACGTGGTGCACATATCAGCACGTGTGTGTGATGTATTATGCAAATTTTTGTGGGCCGCTTTTGGCTCGTGTGCTACTTTCAGAACTACTGGCTGAAAAGTATACAAAGTACCTGATAATCTCTTTAACTGGGTTTTGGATCGCTACTGAATATGCAACAGCAAGTCATGTTCATAATACACAACATTGCATTTCCCCTGTAAAAACCAAACTGGTTCATGAATATGCAAATCTAAAACTAAGTCATACGTTCTCAATACTAACTAGATTACCTAGCTGGAGACATATTCTCATAATGCTAACTAGATTACCTAGCTGGAGACATATTATCATTATGCTAACTAGATTACCTAGCTGGAGACACATTCTCATTATGCTAACTAGATTACTTAGCTGGAGACATATTCTCATTATGCTAACTGGATTACCTAGCTGGAGACACATTCTCATTATGCTAACTAGATTACCTAGCTGGAGACACATTCTCATTATGCTAACTAGATTACCTAGCTGGAGACACATTCTCATTATGCTAACTAGATTACCTAGCTGGAGACACATTCTCAATGCTAACTAGATTACTTAGCTGGAGACATATTCTCATAATGCTAACTAGATTACCTAGCTGGAGACATTCTCATAATGCTAACTAGATTACTTAGATTAGTTAGAATCAGACCTTCTCATGAATATTACCTTAGATCCCATCTCTTTGCCATTGGCTTTCCATGTATTGTAACAACCCTCTGTGTCCCTCCCGCGCTCCCAGCTGACTTTGGCATGGATGACCGTGAGATGATGAGGGTAGAGGGAGGCTTTGAAGAGGACATCATCCATGGAGCGACAGCCTCCAATCTGCTGCTGGAGGCAGAGCCTGGGCCTGCTCACCTGCCGGACAAGTCCAACCACCTGGAGTACGACGACTTTGGAGACACCATGGAGAACAACGAAGGAGGAATGCTGGGTAGGGAGGGTGCTGGGATGGAGGGGGGAGGGTGCTGGGATGGAGGGAAATGCTGGGTGGGAGGGTGCTGGGAGGGGGGGAAATGCTGGGTAGGAGGATGGAGGGGGGGAAATGCTGGGTAGGAGGGGGGGAAATGCTGGGTAGGAGGGGGGGAAATGCTGGGTAGGAGGATGGGGGGGGGGGGAATGCTGGGTAGGGGGATGGGAGGGGGGGAAATGCTGGGTAGGGGGATGGGAGGGGGGGAAATGCTGGGTAGGGGGATGGGAGGGGGGGAAATGCTGGGTAGGGGGATGGGAGGGGGGGAAATGCTGGGTAGGGGGATGGGAGGGGGGGAAATGCTGGGTAGGAGGAGGGGGGGGGGGGTGCTGGGAGGGACGGGAATACTGGGGGGTGGTGCTGGGAGGGGGGGGGGGGGGACCGCCCCATAGCGTTGACTGTCTCTGTGCTCTAAGCTGTGTGTTTGTGTGAAGGATTAATATAGTACTATTCTAAATTCAGAGTGATGTGTTGACGGCAGTCAGTGTTATCACCCCCCCCTCTCCCCAAATGGTTTGTCCCGGAGCCTGAACTGTGTGTTGTCTCGTTTGTCCAGTGGATAAACTACTGTCCCAGGAGGATGGGGGTGGTATATTTGACGACCCTCCAGCCATCACAGAGAGCGTGATTCCCCCAGACCATGGAGACGATGAGGACGACTTCGACAACCTACAGTCACGTGCGTTCATTACCCAGACCGATGTGGTCATTTTAAAATCTGTTGATCTGTCTCTCTTTCTGGGATAACGTGTCAGTGTGTTGTTCATTAGGGCGTACCGTAGCAAATACATTTCCCAGCAGAAAACAAAACACCTGTGTTCTCATTTGACAAGTTCAGGTTGTAATCTCCCTGTTTCTCAAACGTTTTCTCCCTACTGAACACTACCCGGATCACAAGCTTGTGTGTTTGGTTAATCGATAACAATTCACCATTTAAAACGACCTAGAAGCTTGTTATTGTCGACTTAACCTTGACACCATTAAAACGACCTAGAAACTTCTTATTATCGACTTAACCTTGACGCCATTAAAACGACCTAGAAGCTTGTTATTATCGACTTAACCTTGACACCATTAGAACGACCTAGAAGCTTGTTATTATCGACTTAACCATGATACCATTAGAACGACCTAGAAGCTTGTTATTATCGACTTAACCAAGACACCATTAAAATAACCTAGAAGATAATTACTGCTGTCATCACTCCTACTGTGTGCATTAAGATGTGTTGTTGTCCCACAGCGGGTCCAGACAGTCCCGACTCCGGCCCAGTCGAGCCCCTGCCGGCCATGCAGGACCAGACGGAACAGACCACTCTGGTCCACAATGAGGAAGAGGCTTTTGCCTTGGAGCCCATCGACATCACTGGTGAGCAGCTCGACTCTGTCAGAATAGTGTAGAAACACGACCAATAACACTTCTCTTCTCTCGCTGGTACAGAGACATTCTAGAACTCTCTGGTACAGAGCCATTCTAGAACTCTCTGGTACAGAGCCATTCTAGAACTCTCTGGTACAGAGACATTCTAGAACTCTCTGGTACAGAGACATTCTAGAACTCTCTGGTACAGAGACATTCTAGAACTCTCTGGTACAGAGGATAATTAATTAATGGTTCCTTCTATTAAGGCAAGTCGTCCAGGTCCTGAGGCAGCAAAGCATCCACAAAACCATCAAAATCAAATTTATTTACATAGCCCTTCGTACATCAGCTGATATCTCAAAGTGCTGTACAGAAACCCAGCCTAAAACCCCAAACAGCAAGCAATGCAGGTGTAGAAGCACGGTGGCTAGGAAAAACTCCCTAGAAAGGCCAAAACCTAGAGAGGAACCAGGCTATGAGGGGTGGCCAGTCCTCTTCTGGCTGTGCCGGGTGGAGATTATAACAGAACATGGCCAAGATGTTCAAATGTTCATAAATGACCAGCATGGTCGAATAATAATAAGGCAGAACAGTTGAAACTGGAGCAGCAGCACGGCCAGGTGGACTGGGGACAGCAAGGAGTCATCATGTCAGGTAGTCCTGGGGCATGGTCCTAGGGCTCAGGTCCTCTGAGAGAGAGAGAGAGAGAGAATTAGAGAGAGCACACATAAATTCACACAGGACACCGAATAGGACAGGAGAAGTACTCCAGATATAACAAACTGACCCTAGCCCCCGACACCCTGACCCACACTACCGCCACCATGCTTGACCGTTGGTATACGTTTCTTACTGTGGAATGCAGTGTTTGGTTGAAAACGGTTAAAATTTGAAGTTTTCTTGAGTTGTAAGGAGGCAATTACTTTTTCACCGGGGAATTGGGTGTTGAATAACTTTGTTAGTGTAAAAAAAATATGTATATATTTTATTTATTTCTAAACTCTGGTTCCCTTTATTTAATATTAGGTTTTGGTTGAATATCCGATTTACATTTCAGTATCAAAAATATGCAAACAAATCCTTCTTCCCAGCAAAGCGGTGTTGGGAACTTTTAATCTCTAGTTCTGTAAAAACACAATGAAAAACACTTCAGTTGTCTCCGCTTGTCGGGAACTAAGAGAATAACTTGAGTTGTCTCCGCTTGTCTGGAACTAAGAGAATAACTTCAGTTGTCTCAGCTTGTCTGGAACTAAGAGAATAACTTCAGTTGTCTCCGCTTGTCGGGAACTAAGAGAATAACTTCAGTTGTCTCCGCTTGTCGGGAACTAAGAGAATAACTTCAGTTGTCTCCGCTTGTCGGGAACTAAGAGAATAACTTCAGTTGTCTCCGCTTGTCGGGAACTAAGAGAATAACTTCAGTTGTCTCCGCTTGTCGGGAACTAAGAGAATAACTTCAGTTGTCTCCGCTTGTCGGGAACTAAGAGAATAACTTGAGTTGCCTCTGGAATGAAATGCCGACACAGAGTTGATTGATATTGTTGAACATTGACACCACGGGGACTTGAGCTTTTGAAGAATCGCTCTTTCTTAGATTGACTCCAGTCTGCGTACGAAACCCGGAAATAAACACCTGCCCCCTGCTGGCGAAGAATCACCTTCTTTATTCTGCCAATGTTTCAGCTAACCTATCAAACGTCTCGCTCTGTGGCGGAACAAACCAAATGTTAAAGAAATAGGGTTTTTTGTGGGAAAATGACATCCACACTTCGGTCTAGTGAACGAGAATGACATCCACACTTCTGTCTAGTGTCAGAGAATGACATCCACACTTCTGTCTAGTGAACGAAAATGACATCCACACTTCTGTCTAGTGAACGAGAATGACATCCACACTTCTGTCTAGTGAACGAGAATGACATCCACACTTCTCTGTCCAGTGAAAGAGACCAAGGCGAAGAGGAAGAGGAAGCTGATTGTCGACAACCTGAAGGAGCTGGACAGTAAGTCGATCCGCGCCCAGCTCAGCGACTACTCGGACATCGTGACCACGTTGGACCTGGCCCCTCCCACCAAGAAGCTGATGATGTGGAAAGAGACCGGAGGAGTGGAGAAACTCTTCTCTCTCCCCGCACAGCCGCTCTGGAACAGCAAACTGCTGAAGGTAAGAGACAGGAGGAGATCAACACACAGACGTGAACACACACACACAGACGTGAACACACACACACACACACACACACACAGACGTGAACAATGGCCTTTTGAAGTTGCAGTTACCGACTAAGATGCATGAAACCATTTACCTTTCAGCTTGTATCTCACTAGATATAGATGAGTCAGCTTGTCTGAAGGGGGTGGACACGCAGCTTTAGTCTGGAGGGGGTGGACACGCAGCTTTAGTCTGGAGGGGGTGGACACGCAGCTTTAGTCTGGGGGGGTGGACACGCAGCTTTAGTCTGGGGGGGTGGACACGCAGCTTTAGTCTGGGGGGGGTGGACACGCAGCTTTAGTCTGGGGGGGGTGGACACGCAGCTTTAGTCTGGAGGGGGTGGACACGCAGCTTTAGTCTGGAGGGGGTGGACACGCAGCTTTAGTCTGGAGGGGGTGGACACGCAGCTTTAGTCTGGAGGGGGTGGACACGCAGCTTTAGTCTGGAGGGGGTGGACACGCAGCTTTAGTCTGGGGGGGGTGGACACGCAGCTTTAGTCTGGGGGGGGTGGACACGCAGCTTTAGTCTGGAGGGGGTGGACACGCAGCTTTAGTCTGGAGGGGGTGGACACGCAGCTTTAGTCTGGAGGGGGTGGACACGCAGCTTTAGTCTGGAGGGGGTGGACACGCAGCTTTAGTCTGGAGGGGGTGGACACGCAGCTTTAGTCTGGAGGGGGTGGACACGCAGCTTTAGTCTGGAGGGGGTGGACACGCAGCTTTAGTCTGGAGGGGGTGGACACGCAGCTTTAGTCTGGAGGGGGTGGACACGCAGCTTTAGTCTGGAGGGGGTGGACACGCAGCTTTAGTCTGGAGGGGGTGGACACGCAGCTTTAGTCTGGAGGGGGTGGACACGCAGCTTTAGTCTGGAGGGGGTGGACACGCAGCTTTAGTCTGGAGGGGGTGGCCACGCAGCTTTAGTCTGGAGGGGGTGGACACGCAGCTTTAGTCTGGAGGGGGTGGACACGCAGCTTTAGTCTGGAGGGGGTGGACACGCAGCTTTAGTCTGGAGGGGGTGGACACGCAGCTTTAGTCTGGAGGGGGTGGGCACGCAGCTTTAGTCTGGAGGGGGTGGGCACGCAGCTTTAGTCTGGAGGGGGTGAACGTGTCGGAGATCTCATTAACTGTCCCTCTGGGACGACCGGAGTTGAATGGGTTTTAACTGAAATATGTCCTGTGTTGTCAGATGTTCACGCGCTGCCTGACTCCTCTGGTGCCCGATGAGATGAGGAAGAGGAGGAAGGGAGGAGAGGCTGATAGTCTGGATGAGTTCCTGAAGGACCTGGAGAACCCCGAGGTGCCCAGAGAGGAGGCTCTGTCTGGCAGGGACGTTATTGGTAAGTTTCCTTCAGCCTCCCACCCCTCATATACTAACCCCAGAGAGGAGGCTGTCTCACCCCTGATATACTAACCCCAGAGAGGAGGCTGTCTCACCCCTCATATACTAACCCCAGAGAGGAGGCTGTCCCACCCCTCATATACTAACCCCAGAGGAGGCTTTCTCCCTGTCCCACCCCTCATATACTAACCCCAGAGAGGAGGCTGTCCCATCCCTCATATACTAACCCCAGAGAGGAGGCTGTCCCACCCCTCATATACTAACCCCAGAGAGGAGGCTGTCCCACCCCTCATATACTAACCCCAGAGAGGAGGCTGTCCCACCCCTCATATACTAACCCCAGAGAGGAGGCTGTCCCACCCCTCATATACTAACCCCAGAGAGGAGGCTGTCCCACCCCTCATATACTAACCCCAGAGAGGAGGCTGTCCCACCCCTCATATACTAACCCCAGAGAGGAGGCTTTCTCCCTGTCTCACCCCTCATATACTAACCCCAGAGAGGAGGCTGTCTCACCCCTCATATACTAACCCCAGAGAGGAGGCTGTCCCACCCCTCATATACTAACCCCAGAGAGGAGGCTTTCTCCCTGTCTCACCCCTCATATACTAACCCCAGAGAGGAGGCTGTCTCACCCCTCATATACTAACCCCAGAGAGGAGGCTGTCTCACCCCTCATATACTAACCCCAGAGAGGAGGCCGTCTCACCCCTCATATACTAACCCCAGAGAGGAGGCTGTCCCACCCCTCATATACTAACCCCAGAGAGGAGGCTTTCTCCCTGTCTCACCCCTCATATACTAACCCCAGAGAGGAGGCTGTCCCATCCCTCATATACTAACCCCAGAGAGGAGGCTTTCTCCCTGTCTCACCCCTCATATACTAACCCCAGAGAGGAGGCTGTCTCACCCCTCATATACTAACCCCAGAGAGGAGGCTGTCTCACCCCTCATATACTAACCCCAGAGAGGAGGCTGTCCCACCCCTCATATACTAACCCCAGAGAGGAGGCTGTCCCACCCCTCATATAATAACCCCAGAGAGGAGGCTTTCTCCCTGTCTCACCCCTCATATACTAACCCCAGAGAGGAGGCTGTCCCACCCCTCATATACTAACCCCAGAGAGGAGGCTGTCCCACCCCTCATATACTAACCCCAGAGAGGAGGCTGTCTCACCCCTCATATACTAACCCCAGAGAGGAGGCTGTCCCACCCCTCATATACTAACCCCAGAGAGGAGGCTGTCCCACCCCTCATATACTAACCCCAGAGAGGAGGCTGTCCCACCCCTCATATACTAACCCCAGAGAGGAGGCTGTCTCACCCCTCATATACTAACCCCAGAGAGGAGGCTGTCCCACCCCTCATATACTAACCCCAGAGAGGAGGCTGTCCCACCCCTCATATACTAACCCCAGAGAGGAGGCTTTCTCCCTGTCTCACCCCTCATATACTAACCCCAGAGAGGAGGCTGTCCCACCCCTCATATACTAACCCCAGAGAGGAGGCTGTCCCACCCCTCATATACTAACCCCAGAGAGGAGGCTGTCTCACCCCTCATATACTAACCCCAGAGAGGAGGCTGTCCCACCCCTCATATACTAACCCCAGAGAGGAGGCTGTCCCACCCCTCATATACTAACCCCAGAGAGGAGGCTTTCTCCCTGTCTCACCCCTCATATACTAACCCCAGAGAGGAGGCTGTCCCACCCCTCATATACTAACCCCAGAGAGGAGGCTGTCCCACCCCTCATATACTAACCCCAGAGAGGAGGCTGTCCCACCCCTCATATACTAACCCCAGAGAGGGCTGTCTCACCCCTCATATACTAACCCCAGAGAGGAGGCTTTCTCCCTGTCTCACCCCTCATATACTAACCCCAGAGGAGGATTTCTCCCTGTCCCACCCCTCATATACTAACCCCAGAGAAGGTTTTCTCCTTCTCTCTCCTCAGACCAGACCTGTCATAATCAAACCAACCCTCTCTCTCTCTCTCTCTCCTCAGACCAGACCTGTCATTATCAAACCAACCCTGTGTCTCTCTCTCTCCTCAGACCAGACCTGTCATTATCAAACCAACCCTGTGTCTCTCTCTCTCTCCTCAGACCAGACCTGTCATTATCAAACCAACCCTGTGTCTCTCTCTCCTCAGACCAGACCATCATGGAGGAACCCAGTATGCTGCAGGCCTCAGCCATGGAGGGGAGTAGGACCACCCTGGATGAGACTGTCATGCCACCACCGTCCACCCCACACGGACTCAAACACAAGGAGGCTGGCCTGCCTGTGAGTACTGCTGCTTTCATTCAGGAGACTGGGATATCAGCCCCCCCCCCCCCCCCCCCAACCAGCCACCAATGGAATCATTCATGTTTTGTCCATTTCCTGTGACTAGTTGTCTTAACTACTGTAGTCAGATGCACCTAGTAAAGTCTCTGGATCAGAGCATCTGCTAAATTTACATAATGTTAAACGATGTGCGTAACCCCCCCCCCCCCCCCCCCCCCCAGTAATGACAGCAAGGTGTAAATAAAGGTATTCAACAACCAGTAATGAAATGGTTGATGTTTTGTCTTCCCTCTGACTTGTTCTGGTGTGTGTATCCAACAACCCTCTCTCGTCTCGTCCTTTTAGATGGGAGCCCAGGAGCCTCAGGCTGATCTCTCAGTCCTCTCGTTAGCTCAGGCTGATCAGTCGGTCCTCTCCATGGCCCAGGTAGACCTGCCCCCAGAGGAGAGCCTCAACCTCACACAGCTGGTGCCTGAGCTGGACCTGCTGGACAAGGAGAAGAAGGACAAGGATGACAGTGATGAGGAGGTGAGTGGTGGCAACTTAGGAGGGTAGAGACCTGGGGGGTTGGTGGGGTGGGTAGAGACCTGGGGGGTGGGGGGTAGAGACCTGGGGGGTTGGGGAGGAGGGTAGAGACCTGGGGGGTTGGTGGGATGGGTAGAGACCTGGGGGGTTGGGGAGGAGGGTAGAGACCTGGGGAGGAGGGTAGAGACCTGGGGAGGAGGGTAGAGACCTGGGGGGTTGGGAAGGAGGGTGGAGACTGGGGGGTGGGGTAGAGACCTGGGGGGTTGGGGAGGAGGGTGGAGACTGGGGGGTTGGGAAGGAGGGTAGAGACCTGGGGGGTGGGGTAGAGACCTGGGGGGGTTGGGGAGGAGGGTAGAGACTGGGGGGGGGTAGAGACTGGGGGGGAGTAGAGACTGGGGGGGAGTAGAGACTGGGGGGGTAGAGACCTGGGGGTTGGGGTAGAGACCTGGGGGGTTGTGGAGGAGGGTAGAGACTGGGGGGGGTAGAGACCTGGGGGGTTGGGGAGGAGGGTAGAGACTGGTGGGTTGGGGAGGGGTGGGTAGAGACTGGTGGGTTGGGGAGGGGTGGGTAGAGACTGGGAGGGGTGGGTAGAGACCTGGGGGGTTGGGGAGGAGGGTAGAGATTGTGGGGGTGGGGAGGGGGGGTAGAGACCTGGGGGGTTGGGAGGAGGGGAGGGTAGAGACTGGGGGGGTGGGGAGGAGGGTAGAGACCTGGGGGGTTGGGGAGGAGGGGGGGGTAGAGAGTGGGGGGAAATGGAGTGACATAACTGATTAGAAGTTAAGATCAGAAGATGTGTAAAGAATGTTTATATTTTTTTATGTCGTCACACTTGGGGTCAACTTGAACCGTAGCTTGATAAACACGTCAACAATGTGACCTCAACTGGCCTGATGGAAAAGTTACATCTGTGGGTAATACACATCTATGATACCTTTGGAGATGAATGGACTGTGTCCAGCCACCTTGAGGTCCTGCATGTTTTCAGAGAGAGTGTGTGTTGTGTGTGTTGTGTGTGTTGTGTGTGTGTGTGTGTGTGTGTGTGTGTGTGTGCAGGAGGAGGAGGGTGATCCAACTCAGGACCAGGAGGAGAAGAGGTGGAACAAGAGGACCCAGCAGATGCTGCATGGCCTTCAGGTAAACAAACCTCTTGTTGTTCACTTCTTCAAGTAAACAAACAAACTATGCTGATGTTCTGTTGGAAATTAGAGGTACAGAATATTACATTTCCATGTGGAATATTGCTGTAATGGAAAACAGGTCGTTGGAGAATATCTGATGTCTACGACCAGGTATTATCAGATGGTCTGTTGTCTAGCTGGTTGGACGACCCCCCTGGGTCGGTCTGTTATCTAGCTGGACGACCTCCCTGGGTCGGTCTGTTTTCTAGCTGGACGACCCCCCTGGGTCGGTCTGTTGTCTAGCTGGACAACCCTCTGGGTCGGTCTGTTGTCTAGCTGGTTGGACGACCCCCCTGGGTCGGTCTGTTATCTGGTTGGTACAGACCATTGATCAGTAAGGTGACTGTCTCTCTGTTCTCTCCTCTCTACAGCGAGTCATGGCCAAGACGGGAGCCGAGCAGGTCAGCTTGTTGGAGCTGTGCCGAGACAACAACAAGAAGCAGGCGGCCGCCAAGTTCTACAGTTTCCTGGTCCTGAAGAAACAGCAGGCCATCGAGCTCAACCAGACCGAGCCTTACAGTGACATCATCGCTACAGCCGGACCAAGATTCCACCTGGTTTAGACACTGCCCGAGGTCCAAATGGCACTGGTTCCTATACAGCGCCCTACTTTTGACCAGAGCCTCCTAGGGTTCTGGGCAAAAGTAGTGCACTATATAGGGAATATGGTGCCATTTGGAAATGTCTTTTTCACTATTTTTATGTATGTTTTAGGTTTTTTTTTTGCATTTTTTTTTGTTGGGGGGGGTGTCCTAAATGCTAACTTTGAAAAGGATTGTACTGTATCTACCACCAACTGAATCATGCAGTATTGTGTTTTTTTAAGTGAGAAATGCATTTATCCAGTATATTTATATTTCCTGTCAAGTTCCTTTTTTTTTCTCTTCATTTTGTAAAGCTTTCCGACCACACTAGTTGTTTGTTTTGGGGTGGGGGGGAGGGGGAGGGTGTTGGAACAATACATGTCCCACTGCTCTGTAACGGTCAAATTCATCAAAAGATTCATCAAATTTTAGTCTCCAATCAAGAATCCCCCCCCCCCCCCAAAAAAAATGGTGTAAGAACATTTAGTCTTTTATGCTTACATACATGCTGTTTACAGGCACTGTTATATCATGAGAGAAATGGAATAAGTGCTCTTCACCTCGACTTCTTCCTCATTGCACTTGACATAAAATCCTGGTTTTCTTTAAAAAAAAAAAAATCATCTTTTTTTGTTATTTCTGTTGATAAATTGGCTATATTACGACTAGCATTGAATTGTATTGTTTAGGTGTATAATAATGCCCATTTATTCCCGTTGCGTTTTGTACCTCCACAGCTATTGTTGTTGTTGTTGCATAAAGAAACTAGACATGTTTCAATGAAAGTTGACGATCCCATGTTTTTAAGTCTTATGGTTAACTAGCTGTTGTGATACTTCTGTAAAGAATTTGAAATAAAAGTGTTTTAATTACTTGGTTTGCACACTCTGAACCGTTCAGTCTGGTGAAATGACATCAAGCATCTGTTCCCGAAACCAAGATCAATGACTTGGTCCAGCTGACTGTTCAAAATGGCTTGGTCCAGCTGTTCAAAATGACTTGGTCCAGCTAACTGTTCAAAATTACTTGGTCCAGCTGACTGTTCAAAATGGCTTGGTCCAGCTGACTGTTCAAAATGACTTGGTCCAGCTAACTGTTCAAAATGACTTGGCCCAGCGGACTGTTCAAAATGACTTGGCCCAGCTGACTGTTCAAAATGACTTGGCCCAGCCGACTGTTCAAAATGGCTTGGCCCAGCTGACTGTTCAAAATGACTTGGTCCAGCGGACTGTTCAAAATGACTTGGCCCAGCGGACTGTTCAAAATGACTTGGCCCAGCTGACTGTTCAAAATGACTTGGCCCAGCCGACTGTTCAAAATGACTTGGCCCAGCGGACTGTTCAAAATGACTTGGCCCAGCTGACTGTTCAAAATGACTTGGCCCAGCGGACTGTTCAAAATGGCTTGGCCCAGCTGACTGTTCAAAATGACTTGGTCCAGCCGACTGTTCAAAATGACTTGGTCCAGCCGACTGTTCAAAATGACTTGGCCCAGCGGACTGTTCAAAATGGCTTGGCCCAGCGGACTGTTCAAAATGACTTGGTCCAGCGGACTGTTCAAAATGACTTGGCCCAGCGGACTGTTCAAAATGACTTGGCCCAGCTGACTGTTCAAAATGACTTGGCCCAGCGGACTGTTCAAAATGACTTGGCCCAGCTGACTGTTCAAAATGACTTGGCCCAGCTGACTGTTCAAAATGACTTGGCCCAGCTGACTGTTCAAAATTACTTGGCCCAGCTGACTGTTCAAAATGACTTGGTCCAGCTGACTGTTCAAAATGGCTTGAAATGATTTAATCTTTTAGAGAAATGTGGACTTAAAATAACTGACTTGACAAATTGAGGCTAACTTAAAGGGATGCTTAAATATTTTGGCAATGAAACCTTTTTACATACTTCCTCAGAGTCCAATGAATTTGTGGATATCATTTTTATGTCTGTGTGCAGTTTGAAATCAAATCAAAATGTATTTGTCACGTGCGCAATTTAAAGGAAAAAAAGGGAAGTTGCTAACTAGCGTTAGCGCATTGAATGGAAGTCTATGGGAACAGCTAGCATGCTTCCTTCATTCTGGACACAGTCTGAGACACAAAAAATGGTATCCACGAGTTAATCTGACTGGGGAAGAAGATAAAGGACTTCATTGCCAAAATCTCGAGGTATCCCTTTAATAATCCTGCTGTTTAGAATACAACACCAGTTGACACTCGTGACTCCCAACGAAAAAATTTAAAACCCGCCAGCTGTATGTTAATCATGTTGTTCAGCCGCGACTCTGTGAAACAAGATATTAATCAAATGTATTTATAAAGCCCTTCTTACATCAGCTGATATCTCAAAGTGCTGTACAGAAACCCAGCCTAAAACCCCAAACAGCAAGCAATGCAGATGTAGAAGCTCGGTGGCTAGGAAAAACTCCCTAGAAAGGCCAAAACCTAGGAAGAAACCTAGAGAGGAACCAGGCTATGAGGGGTGGCCAGTCCTCTTTTGGCTGTGCCGGGTGGAGATTATAACAGAACAAGATGTTCAAATGTTCATAAATGACCAGCAGGATCAGATAATAATAATCACAGTAGTTGTCGAGGGTGCAACAGGTCAGCACCTCAGGAGTAAATATCAGTTGGCTTTCATAGCTGATCATTAGAGTATCTCTACCGCTCCTGCTGTCTCTAGAGAGTTGAAAACAGCAGGTCTGGGACAGGTAGCACGTTCGGTGAACAGGTCAGGGTTCCATAGCCGCAGGCAGAACAGTTGAAACTGGAGCAGCAGCACGGCCAGGTGGACTGGAGACAGCAAGGAGTCATCATGCCATGTAGTCCTGAGGCATGGTCCTAGCTAGGGCTCAGGTCCTCCAAGAGAGAAAAGGAGAGAGAGAGAATTAGAGCATACTTAAATTCACACAGGACACCAGATAAGACAGGAGAAGTACTCCAGATATAACAGACTGACCCTTGCCCCCCGACACATAAACTACTGCAGCATAAATACTGGAGGCTAAGACAGGAGGGTCAGGAGACACTGTGGCCCCATCCGATGATACCCCCGGACAGGGCCAAACTGGCAGGATATAACCCCACCCACTTTGCCAAAACACAGCCCCCACACCACTAGAGGGATGTCTTCAACCACCAACTTACCATCCTCAGACAAGTTTTTAATGTCCCGTTGGTAGGATATACATGCTCGTCTATTTGAATCTAATTTGATTCTACGTTGGCTAATAGGACCGATGGTAAATGTAGATCACCCTCTTTGAGACGGATCCTTACAAGGCACCCGGACCGTCGTCCACGATATCTCCGTCTTTTCATACGGGGATGAGTGCCCTGTTGGGGATGACGTCATCGTTTCCGTCCGACTCGTTGAAGAATTCCGCCGGTACGGGGCGAGTAATCGCTGCCCTGATATCAAGAAGCTCTTTTCGGTCATAAGACACCTCGTCAGAAACATTATGTACAAAATAAGTGACAAATAAAGAAAAAATAAATACATATCGGTTACGGGGTCGTAAAACGGCAACCATCTCCTTCGGCGTCATTATTATGCAGTGTCTAAGGCACTGCATCTACAGTCCCGGGTTCGAATCCAGGCTGAATCACATCCGGCCGTGATTGGGAGTCCCAAAGGCGGAGTACAATTGGCCCAGCGTCGTCCGGAGTAGGCAGTCATTGTAAATAAGAATTTGTTCTTAACTGACTTGCCTCGTTAAATAAAAAGCTTACATTTAAAACGGCAACATCTTCTCTATGCCCCATGGCAAAATATGTACAATTGCAGGAAATTAACTCTATAACGTATTTTTTCCTAAACGCTGTCAAGGCGGGGGCGCTGCTAAAATGTTTTGATCGCTGGGGGTGGGGGAAAGTAAATGTTGCTTTGGGCCCCAAAAGGCTCGTGAACGGCACAAGACAACTTACTGTTAAAAAGTTAAAAAATAAAGGAGAGAGGTTGAAGATCTTTTCCTCATGAAATGAATTATGTGATGGCAGCAATAAATCAATGACATCGTGTTTTTGTCTATCTTGAACTACTTACTGTATGTAGATATGACTGTATCCAGTCTCTGAATAATGGCTCTACACTCGGAACTATTTATTATGTAACCATTTACCCCAAGCGTAGAAAGCCGGTGCACTATGTCCCACCCTCTCTTTCCTCCCTCTTTTTTTCGGCGTGTTTCAGAATGGCTACTCGCAAGGAAACACCGTCGACACCAACCGCCCCGATGGCTTCCACGTCTCCGGGAGCAACTTTAGATTCACCCGTGAAACAGATTCAGATCGAAGGGCTGGTGAGTTAAATACGAGGTTATTTCTGTCCGTTTTTGGAGGCTGTGGGACCCGGATAGACTGGCTGGAAAGTGTGGCTATGCTAGTTAGCGTTAGCATCATGGCGGACACAAGCGGGATGTATGGAATGTGTCCTAACTGTTAAATGTGGTTGGATAGTATCGCTGTCTGTACCATTTGTTGTTGTTGTGACAATAAAAAGCCCGATTTACCAGACATTAACACCAGGGTCTTGTTGCTAACGTTAAATGTGGTTAGTACTGCCATACTGTGTTGGGTCTTCTCTAGCCATCTTGTCTCAAGAGGACCACAATGGAAATAATCCCGTTAACCTCGATTTTGTGCATGTATAAGGCTTTTAAGTTTTACGTGTGCTTGTTTTTTTTTTTTTTAATGGTCGAATTAATAAACTAAACTAAAATACTTTTTTTTTTCATGTAGAAAAGGCTAGTGACGTCACTCCTGCCATACGGCTGAAAATCCATCTCAGACTATGTAGTTTAACAGGGGTGGACAAAAGTACCCCGTTTTCATACTTGAGTAAATGTAGACCTCTTAAAAGAAAATGACTCAAGTAAAAGTCACCCAGTAAAATACTACAAGAGTAAAAGTCTTAAAGTATTTGGTTTAAAATGTACCCAAGTATCAAAAGTTAAAGTATACATTTAAAATGTCTTATATTAAGAGAACCAGACGACGCAATGTTCTTGTTTTTTTTACATTTACAGATAGCCAGGGTCACAGTTCAACTATCAGACATAGTTTACAAACGAAGCGTTTGTGTTTAGTGAGTCCTCCAGATCAGAGGCAGTAGGGATGACCAGGGATGTTCTCTGTTTAGTGAGTCCTCCTGATCAGAGGCAGTAGGGATGACCAGGGATGTTCTCTGTTTAGTGAGTCCTCCAGATCAGAGGCAGTAGGGATGACCAGGGATGTTCTCTGTTTAGTGAGTCCTCCAGATCAGAGGCAGTAGGGATGACCAGGGATGTTCTCTGTTTAGTGAGTCCTCCAGATCAGAGGCAGTAGGGATGACCAGGGATGTTCTCTGTTTAGTGAGTCCTCCAGATCAGAGGCAGTAGGGATGACCAGGGATGTTCTCTGTTTAGTGAGTCCTCCAGATCAGAGGCAGTAGGGATGACCAGGGATGTTCTCTGTTTAGTGAGTCCTCCAGATCAGAGGCAGTAGGGATGACCAGGGATGTTCTCTGTTTAGTGAGTCCTCCAGATCAGAGGCAGTAGGGATGACCAGGGATGTTCTCTGTTTAGTGAGTCCTCCAGATCAGAGGCAGTAGGGATGTCCAGGGATGCTCTTTTGATAAGTGCGTAAATTAGACCATTTCCTGTCCTGCTAAACATTCAAAATGTAACGAATAATTTTGGGTTTCAGGGAAAATGTAAAAAGTACATTATTTTATTTAAGAATGTAGTGGAGTAAAACCTAAAGTTGTCAAAAATATAAATAGTTAATTACAGATACCCCCCAAAAACTTCATAAGTACTTTACACCACTAGTAGTTAGTCTGTAGCAATAACTGGGAGCGTAGACACAGTTCAATAACTGGGAGCGTAGACATAGTTCACTAACTGGGAGCATAGACATAGTTCACTAACTGGGAGCATAGACATAGTTCACTAACTGGGAGCGTAGACATAGTTCACTAACTGGGAGCGTAGACATAGTTCACTAACTGGGAGCGTAGACATAGTTCACTAACTGGGAGCGTAGACATAGTTCACTAACTGGGAGCGTAGACATAGTTCACTAACTGGGAGCGTAGACATAGTTCACTAACTGGGAGCGTAGACATAGTTCACTAACTGGGAGCGTAGACATAGTTCACTAACTGGGAGCGTAGACATAGTTCACTAACTGGGAGCGTAGACATAGTTCACTAACTGGGAGCGTAGACATAGTTCACTAACTGGGAGCGTAGACATAGTTCACTAACTGGGAGCGTAGACATAGTTAAAAGAGAGATGTTGCCATGTCTGTCAATTTGAGGCACATTCATGTTCAGGCGTCAAACAAAACACAGGACTGACAGTCAGTGCCAGAAGTGGCCCCTGCTGTGTCCACAGTACAAAACACAGGACTCAAACAAACAAAAAAAAGCTCACAAATGAACTGGAAAAACAGAAATAACAGATTTGCATCTAGGCTACATTGACCTTTTCTCCTGCACTACCTCCGTTTTGCCAACAGAGGGCGACATTGTTTTACTGCTAGTGAAATCTCCTAATCAATCTGCAGTAGAAAAAAATAAAGAAGTAGTTTTTTTTATGCTTCACGTTTTAATCAGAGGAGAGGAGAGGAACTTGACCGGGCAGCTGCTGCTAGAACACGATTTGATCGTCCTCATTATAAATCAACAGCCAGACTAGAGGACTAAAAGGTTCAAATAAGAGTCTACTGTGTATGGTTTAATAAGTGCTTGGCTGGTTAGATACAAGGAGATTTGTTATGAAAAAATATGGACTCATTTTGGGGAAATAATTGTCTGCTCGCATCTCAAATAGCACCCTATTCTCTAATATAGTTCACCGCAGGCCCTGGTCTAAAGTAGTGCACTATATAGGGAATAGGGCCCTGGTCTAAAGTAGTGCACTATATAGGGAATAGGGCCCTGGTCTAAAGTAGTGCACTATATAGGGAATAGAGTGTCATTTAGGATTCTTTTTGGGGCATTTTGGGGCTTCCGAGTGGCTCAGCGGTCTAAGGCACTGCAACTCGGTGTTAGAGGCGTCACTACAGGCCCTGGTTCGATCCCGGGCTGTATCACAACCGGCCGTGATCGGAAGTCCCATAAGGCAACGCCAGTGGTAGGCCGTCATTCGTAAATAAGAATTAACCGACTTGCCTGGTTGAGTAAAACATCTAACCCACCTGTGGTTGCTGCCTGCCTGGTGCTAGATTGGATCATTGTGGTTGCTGCCTGCCTGGTGCTAGATTGGATCATTGTGGTTGCTGCCTGCCTGGTGCTAGATTGGATCATTGTGGTTGCTGTCTGCCTGGTGCTAGATTGGATCATTGTGGTTGCTGCCTGCCTGGTGCTAGATTGGATCATTGTGGTTGCTGCCTGCCTGGTGCTAGATTGGATCATTGTGGTTGCTGCCTGCCTGGTGCTAGATTGGATCATTGTGAAGGCAGCCTGCCTGGTGCTAGATTGGATCATTGTGAAGGCTGCCTGCCTGGTGCTAGATTGGATCATTGTGAAGGCTGCCTGCCTGGTGCTAGATTGGATCATTGTGAAGGCTGCCTGCCTGGTGCTAGATTGGATCATTGTGGTTGCTGCCTGCCTGGTGCTAGATTGGATCATTGTGAAGGCTGCCTGCCTGGCGCTAGATTGGATCATTGTGAAGGCTGCCTGCCTGGTGCTAGATTGGATCATTGTGAAGGCTGCCTGCCTGGTGCTAGATTGGATCATTGTGAAGGCAACCTGCCTGGTGCTAGATTGGATCATTGTGAAGGCAGCCTGCCTGGTGCTAGATTGGATCATTGTGAAGGCAGCCTGCCTGGTGCTAGATTGGATCATTGTGAAGGCAGCCTGCCTGGTGCTAGATTGGATCATTGTGAAGGACAGTTATTCCCAGTGTCGCTAAACCATTCACCTGCTCGGGGGTACTTGGAGCCAGCCAGCTAGTTGCCATTCCATTGCATCATGCTAAGTCAAGAGATCTAGAGTTAGGATGGCCAGGATGTCCTGTTCAAACAGAAGCAGGATCTGTTTTATTTCTGTAGATGCATATGGATCATTTATAAAGCCACACATCTAATGTTATTAGTCACATGCACCGAATACAACTGATGTAGTAGACCTCACAGTGAAATGCTGAATACAACAGGTGTAGTAGACCTTACAGTGAAATGCTGAATACAACAGGTGTAGTAGACCTTACAGTGAAATGCTGAATACAACAGGTGTAGTAGACCTTACAGTGTAATGCTGAATACAACAGGTGTAGTAGACCTTACAGTGAAATGCTGAATACAACAGGTGTAGTAGACCTCACAGTGAAATGCTGAATACAACAGGTGTAGTAGACCTTACAGTGAAATGCTGAATACAACAGGTGTAGTAGACCTCACAGTGAAATGCTGAATACAACAGGTGTAGTAGACCTCACAGTGAAATGCTGAATACAACAGGTGTAGTAGACCTTACAGTGAAATGCTGAATACAACAGGTGTAGTAGACCTTACAGTGAAATGCTGAATACAACAGGTGTAGTAGACCTCACAGTGAAATGCTGAATACAACAGGTGTAGTAGACCTTACAGTGAAATGCTGAATACAACAGGTGTAGTAGACCTTACAGTGAAATGCTGAATACAACAGGTGTAGTAGACCTTACAGTGAAATGCTGAATACAACAGGTGTAGTAGACCTCACAGTGAAATGCTGAATAAAACAGGTGTAGTAGACCTCACAGTGAAATGCTGAATACAACAGGTGTAGTAGACCTTACAGTGAAATGCTGAATACAACAGGTGTAGTAGACCTTACAGTGAAATGCTGAATACAACAGGTGTAGTAGACCTCACAGTGAAATGCTGAATACAACAGGTGTAGTAGACCTTACAGTGAAATGTTTACCAGTATATCAGTACCAGTATAGAGACTATACACAGGGGGGGGGGGGGGGGTACCAGTATAGAGACTATATAGTCTCTATACTGGTACCCCCCCTGTATATAGTCTCGCTATTGTTATTTTACTGCTGCTCTTTAATTACTTGTTACTTTTTTTCTTATTCTTATCGTTATTTTATTTTTAAAAACTGATTTGTTGGTTAAGGGGCTCGTAAGTAAACATTTCACTGGAAGGTCTACTACACCTGTTGTATTCAGCATTTCACTGTGAGGTCTACTACACCTGTTGTATTCAGCATTTCACTGTGAGGTCTACTACACCTGTTGTATTCAGCATTTCACTGTGAGGTCTACTACACCTGTTGTATTCAGCATTTCACTGTGAGGTCTACTACACCTGTTGTATTCAGCATTTCACTGTAAGGTCTACTACACCTGTTGTATTCAGCATTTCACTGTAAGGTGAACTACCTACACCTGTTGTATTCAACATTTCACTGTAAGGTCTACTACACCTGTTGTATTCAGCATTTCACTGTAAGGTCTACTACACCTGTTGTATTCAGCATTTCACTGTAAGGTCTACTACACCTGTTGTATTCAGCATTTCACTGTGAGGTCTACTACACCTGTTGTATTCTGCATTTCACTGTAAGGTCTACTACACCTGTTGTAGTCAGCATTTCACTGTAAGGTCTACTACACCTGTTGTATTCAGCATTTCACTGTAAGGTCTACTACACCTGTTGTATTCAGCATTTCACTGTAAGGTCTACTACACCTGTTGTATAGAGACTATATACAGGGGGGGTACCAGTATAGAGTCAATATGTGGGGGCACCGGTTAGTCAAGGTAATATGTACATGTAGGTAGAGTTATTAAAGTGACTATGCATAGATAACAACAGAGAGACTATATACAGGGGGTAGCGGTACAGAGTCAATGTGGAGGCTATATACAGGGGGTACCGGTACAGAGTCAATGTGGAGGCTATATACAGGGGGTACTGGTACAGAGTCAATGTGGAGGCTATAAACAGGGGGTACCGGTACAGAGTCAATGTGGAGGCTATATACAGGGGGTACCGGTACAGAGTCAATGTGGAGGTTATATACAGGGGGTACCGGTACAGAGTCAATGTGGAGGCTATATACAGGGTGTACCAGTACAGAGTCAATGTGGAGGCTATATACAGGGGGTACCGGTACAGAGTCAATGTGGAGGCTATATACAGGGGGTACCGGTACAGAGTCAATGTGGAGGCTATATACAGGGGGTACCGGTACAGAGTCAATGTGGAGGCTATATACAGGGGGTACCGGTACAGAGTCAATGTGGAGGCTATATACAGGGTGTACCGGTACAGAGTCAATGTGTGGGGGCTATATACAGGGGGTACCAGTACAGAGTCAATGTGGAGGCTATATACAGGGGGTACCGGTACAGAGTCAATGTGTGGGGGCTATATACAGTGGGTACCGGTACAGAGTCAATGTGGAGGCTATATACAGGGGGTACCGTTACAGAGTCAATGTGGAGGCTATATACAGGGGGTACCGGTACAGAGTCAATGTGGAGGCTATATACAGGGGGTACCGATACAGAGTCAATGTGGAGGCTATATACAGGGGGTACCGGTACAGAGTCAATGTGGAGGTTATATACAGGGGGTACCGGTACAGAGTCAATGTGGAGGCTATATACAGGGTGTACCAGTACAGAGTCAATGTGTGGGGGCACCGGTTAGTCGAGGTAATTGAGGTAATATGTACATGTAGGTAGAGCTATTAAAGTGACTAGATGATAACAGAGAGTAGCAGCGGTGTAAAGATGAACACTTTGGTAAAAAATGAACAGTTAGGCCATTGATTTATAGACCTAATTACATTGGAGTTTCCTCTCTCTCCTCAATTTTCTCAGACAATTAGGCGAAGACGAGGGCTGTTTCCTCGTCTCCTCTGCCTCATTGTTCTCCATCTCAATATGCTGGTTTCATTTAGTTATTATGCACATGGCAACATAGGGAAAGGTGCCAATTCCACAGTGCACTGAAAATGATGTTTCAGAACCGCGGACAGCGACCGTAATGACACGGGAGAAAGTGCTGTTGTTATAAAAACATAACATTAGACGGTGATTGGCGGCTGGCGTGGCTGAGGTTTTTCTATGTAGAGGGACTATCGGCAAAGCCAATAGAGAAGGGCAGGTGTCGGCCCCATATATTGGTCATTCTCTATTCATCAACTTGGAGTCATACGATGAGTTTAACCAGCATTTTTTGGTGTTGTTGCAATAGTCACTGATCTGGCTTTCAAGTCTATGAAAATGTCATTTTGTTGTTGTTGTGACAAACAGCATAAATCACTGTTCATTGATACTCTTGTTTTCGTAGTGTCTGCTCTGAACTGCAGGTTTGAGGAATGGAGACATAAAGGTTATCAGTAGAAAGGTTAACTTGTCTATTACAGTAACATAATGTCTAAATGTGTTTTGGTGTCAATATGTCCCATTTCTGTTGGATCAAACCTCAAAATGTAACTAGCGAGTTGAAACCGCTTGTCAGACAGGAAGATGAGGCCAGGGGGAGGGGCTTGGCGTGAGAGGCCAGGGGGAGGGGGGCTTGGCGTGAGAGGCCAGGGGGAGGGGGGCTTGGCGTGAGAGGCCAGGGGGAGGGGCTTGGCGTGAGAGGCCAGGGGGAGGGGCTCGGCGTGAGAGGCCGGGGGGGGGGGGCTTGGAGTGAGAGGCCGGGGGGGAGGGGCTTGATGTGTGCGTAAACCTTAGAGGAAGAGGCGATGCGAGAGGTTTTACTCTCGCTAAAATCTGTCCACAATAAAGGCCAATGTGTTTCTATGGGGTTATTTCTGGACCTAAGCTTGTCGCCTGTCTTCCCTCCTGTGGGTCAACGAGTCCCATTGTTAGGGGCGGAGACGTGCATCTCTTCAATATATACAGATCTTTGTTCAGTACAGATAAATGGTGCCAGTCAAGTTTGGACCCCTACTCGGGTTTTTCTTTATTTGTTAAAACCATTTTCTACTTTGTAGAATAATAGTGAAGACATGAAAACTATGACAAAATATATTTTAGATTCTTCAAAGTAGGCTCCCTTTGCCATGATGACAGCTTTGCACACTCTTGGCATTCTCATTCACTGGCAGTGTATATCGTGAATCACCCATCAGTCTGAAAAAATGTAGCTATTTTAGGTCATATGACCCGGCCCTACATGGCAGTTATGTGGCCCTCCACGGCAGCCGTGTGGCCCGGCCCTCCACGGGGGCCCACCGAGGCCCGGCTCTACACGGGGCCCTTGCCAGCCTTACCAACAGTTCTATTGAGCGTTGCACCAGGTTAACAGGTCATCGGGGTGGAGGCCTCAGTCAGCTACTTCAGATGCTTGGCACGTACAAACATTCCACATCGTAGATCCTGAGTCACTCACATCCAGGCGACTCAAAGCTCACGTTTTATTTCTGACATCGTGTTGCCTTCACCTTCAGAATGTGTTATTGTGTCTGTGGGGCTCATGATTTATGGCCTGGAATTGAGGATGGAAGTCAGCAGGGTTTTCACCTACGATTTCATAATTTTTTGTTTGTTTGTTGCGTGATTCAATTTTAAACCTGTTTTGATTTTTACAATTTTAGTGCCCACACACATATCAATCTTCTCCACATGAAGTTTGCTGCCACCAGCTGTTGAGCAAGATCGATCTGAGGTAGAAGAGAAACCTACCTAATAAAGTCCAACAGGCTTTACTTGCAATACCTGATGGTATTTATATGAAGCCTGAATATCATCACAAAGCCACTACTAGCTGATTTTTTTTTTAACCCGCAGTCCTTCAGGAGATGTGGGACGATCGATCTGTCACGGTTCCAGCTCTGTTGTGACACTCCATTATTTTCGTTTTTGAGACGTGGTGGAAGGATTGGTGTGGCTGGGTGAAGGTTTAGAATACGAGACGTGATGGAAGGATTGGTGTGGCTGGGTGAAGGTTTAGAATACGAGACGCGATGAAAGGATTGGTATGGCTGGGTGAAGGTTTAGAATACGTGACGTGATGGAAGGATTGGTGTGGCTGGGTGAAGGTTTAGAATACGAAACGTGATGAAAGGATTGGTGTGGCTGGGTGAAGGTTTAGAATACGTGACGTGATGGAAGGACTGGTGTGGCTGGGTGAAGGTTTAGAATACGTGACGTGATGGAAGGATTGGTGTGGCTGGGTGAAGGTTTAGAATACGTGACGTGATGGAAGGATTGGTGTGGCTGGGTGAAGGTTTAGAATACGTGACGTGATGGAAGGATTGGTGTGGCTGGGTGAAGGTTTAGAACACGAGACGTGATGAAAGGATTGGTGTGGCTGGGTGAAGGTTTAGAATACGTGACGTGATGAAAGGATTGGTGTGGCTGGGTGAAGGTTTAGAATACGTGACGTGATGGAAGGACTGGTGTGGCTGGGTGAAGGTTTAGAATACGAGACGTGATGGAAGGATTGGTGTGGCTGGGTGAAGGTTTAGAATACGAGACGTGATGGAAGGATTGGTGTGGCTGGGTGAAGGTTTAGAATACGTGACGTGATGAAAGGATTGGTGTGGCTGGGTGAAGGTTTAGAATACGAGATGTGATGGAAGGATTGGTGTGGCTGGGTGAAGGTTTAGAATGAGTGTTGACAGACTTTAATCTGACCCGGTGGCTTTGAGAGAGGAAAGAAGGACGTTTGCAGCAGTGATAGAGGGGGAATAGGCCTTTAAAAGGTGTCTGTTCTGTCCCTATAAAACGTGGACGGAATCCAGACTTGGAAAAAAACTTTTTTTTTCACCAATATAAAACAAATGTATTGAACTTGGGAATATAAGTAAATGTATTGAAAATAAATGCCGTGTCCCGAGTCTTACCACTTAACGTAGCCGTTAGCGATGATGCTAATGAAAAGCCTTCTGGTAGATTAAAAGTTCCCCCCAAAAAAACCTTCTCAATTAAATGTTAAGTACGAAGTAGCCAATGTTCACCTGGCAGAATGACCTCGTGAATATTTTAATATATGCAGAGGGTTTTCTGTCACCTGGCAGAATGACCTCGTGAATATTTTAATATATGCAGAGGGTTTTCTGTCTCCTGGCAGAATGACCTCGTGAATATTTTAATATATGCAGTGGGTTTTCTGTCACCTGGCAGAATGACCTCGTGAATATTTTAATATATGCAGTGGGTTTTCTGTCACCTGGCAGAATGACCTCGTGAATATTTTAATATATGCAGAGGGTTTTCTGTCTCCTGGCAGAATGACCTCATGAATATTTTAATATATGCAGTGGGTTTTCTGTCACCTGGCAGAATGACCTCGTGAATATTTTAATATATGCAGAGGGTTTTCTGTCACCTGGCAGAATGACCTCGTGAATATTTTAATATATGCAGAGGGTTTTCTGTCAACTGGCAGAATGACCTCGTGAATATTTTAATATATGCAGAGGGTTTTCTGTCACCTGGCAGAATGACCTCGTGAATATTTTAATATATGCAGAGGGTTTTCTGTCACCTGGCAGAATGACCTCGTGAATATTTTAATATATGCAGAGGGTTTTCTGTCACCTGGCAGAATGACCTCGTGAATATTTTAATATATGCAGAGGGTTTTCTGTCACCTGGCGGAATGACCTCGTGAATATTTTAATATATGCAGAGGGTTTTCTGTCACCTGGCAGAATGACCTCGTGAATATTTTAATAAATGCAGAGGGTTTTCTGTCACCTGGCAGAATGACCTCGTGAATATTTTAATATATGCAGAGGGTTTTCTGTCACCTGGCAGAATGACCTCGTGAATATTTTAATATATGCAGAGGGTTTTCTGTCACCTGGCAGAATGACCTCGTGAATATTTTAATATATGCAGAGGGTTTTCTGTCACCTGGCAGAATGACCTCGTGAATATTTTAATATATGCAGAGGGTTTTCTGTCACCTGGCAGAATGACCTCGTGAATATTTTAATATATGCAGAGGGTTTTCTGTCACCTGGCAGAATGACCTCGTGAATATTTTAATATATGCAGAGGGTTTTCTGTCACCTGGCAGAATGACCTCGTGAATATTTTAATATATGCAGAGGGTTTTCTGTCACCTGGCAGAATGACCTCGTGAATATTTTAATATATGCAGAGGGTTTTCTGTTCAGACACCTCTTGTTGGTGGAGAGCACATTATACACTTTTATAACTTTGATTTCCGGCAATTCTGTGTTTTTATTACCATTGAGTGTAGATGTTATTTTTGGTGCAATTTTTAAAGCCCCTTTCCTGCGATTCTACATATTTTGCAGTGTGTGTTTGTGTGTGTGTGTGTGTTCATGTGATATTTCAGAGACTCCCAACATTACAATTCAATCAGACGTTTTAGAGAACCAAGCTATAAAACACGTTGGCTGCCATGGGCTCGTTGACCTGGACCTTTCTGACAGGTCTGTTATTCAGACTAACGTTGTTCTAAGGACCCCCCCCCCCCCCTCCTGGTCTGTTATTCAGACTAACGTTGTTCTAAGGATCTGTTAGGATCTGTTGATCTATGGTCTGTTATTTCCCATGGTTCCACATGGCTCCCTGGTCTGTTATTTCCCATGGTTCCACATTGGCTCCCTGGTCTGTTATTCCCCATGGTTCCCTGGTCTGTTATTTCCCATGGCTCCCTGGTCTGTTATTCCCCATGGTTCCCTGGTCTGTTATTCCCCATGGTTCCCTGGTCTGTTATTCCCCATGGTTCCACATGGTTCCCTGGTCTGTTATTTCCCATGGCTCCCTGGTCTGTTATTTCCCATGGTTCCACATGGTTCCCTGGTCTGTTATTCCCCATGGTTCCACATGGCTCCCTGGTCTGTTATTCCACATGGCCCCCTGGTCTGTTATTCCACATGGCTCCCTGGTCTGTTATTTCCCATGGTTCCCTGGTCTGTTATTCCACATGGCTCCCTGGTCTGTTATTTCCCATGGTTCCCTGGTCTGTTATTCCACATGGCTCCCGGGTCTGTTATTTCCCATGGCTCCCTGGTCTGTTATTCCACATGGCTCCCTGGTCTGTTATTCCACATGGCTCCCTGGTCTGTTATTTCCCATGGTTCCCTGGTCTGTTATTCCACATGGCTCCCTGGTCTGTTATTTCTCATGGCTCCCTGGTCTGTTATGTCCCATGGCTCCCTGGTCTGTTATGTCCCATGGCTCCCTGGTCTGTTATGTCCCATGGCTCCCTGGTCTGTTATTCCACATGGCTCCCTGGTCTGTTATTCCACATGGCTCCCTGGTCTGTTATTCCACATGGCTCCCTGGTCTGTTATTCCACATGGCTCCCTGGTCTGGTATTCCACATGACTCCCTGGTCTGTTATTCCACATGGCTCCCTGGTCTGTTATTTCCCATGGTTCCACATGGTTACCTGGTCTGTTATTTCCCATTGTTCCCCATGGCTCCCTGGTCTGTTATTTCCCATGGTTCCACATGGCTCCCTGGTCTGTTATTTCCCATGGTTCCCCATGGCTCCCTGGTCTGTTATTTCCCATGGTTCCACATGGCTCCCTGGTCTGTTATTTCCCATGGTTCCACATGGCTCCCTGGTCTGTTATTTCCCATGGTTCCCTGGTCTGTTATTCCCCATGGTCCCACATGGTTCCCTGGTCTGTTATTTCCCATGGTTCCACATGGTTCCCTGGTCTGTTATTCCCCATGGTTCCACATTGGCTCCCTGGTATTAATAACCAATAGGGTTCCTCAACCTCTCCTCTGTTCCAGCAGTGTGAGATTGTCTGTTGGTCTTGACCTGCTTCTGCTCTTATCAATGTGATTTATGAAGAACTCTTGTGACTTGTTGTTTTTCAGCTTGTTACTCTTGTTTTATTCACACTGTTGTCCTTTTTTATCTTCCACTTATCTTCCTCGTCTCCGGTGTGTTCTCTCTAGAACAACAGAGCGCTAAAAGGCCTCTGACCCGTCATCCCTCCATGGTGTCTATTTTTATATTTGTTTATTTCACTTTTATATAACCAAGCAAGGCTAGTTGAGAACAAGTTCTCATTTACGACTGCGACCTGGCCCAGAATAAAGCAAAGCAGTTCGACACACAACAAACAACAACAACAACAGAGTTACACATGGAATAAACAAACATACAGTCAATAACACAGTAGACATAAAATCTATTTACAGTGAGTGGAAATGAGGTGAGATTAGGGAGGTGAGGCAATAAATAGGCCGTAGTGGTGAAGTAATTATAATTTAGCAATTGGGTGCATAGGGGTGCATAGGAGAAAAAAATACAAGTAACACTATGGGGATGAGGTAGTCAGATGGGCTATTTACAGGTGGGCTATTTACAGGTGGGCTATTTACGGGTGGGCTATTTACAGGTGGGCTATTTACAGGTGGGCTATTTACGGGTGGGCTATTTACAGGTGGGCTATTTACAGTCAGGATTATTCCCTGAGTCTAGTGGAGACCAAGACTGGGGATAACGTGTCCTTACAGTCAGGATTATTCCCTGAGTCCAGTAGAGACCAATAATCCTCTATAGTGTCTGGCTTGGTCCAGTTTCTGACAAATACTTTGTCTTGCCCTTTTTCTGAAATTATCTCTCTCCCCATCTCTCTCTCTCTCTCCATCTCCCCACCTCTCTCTCTCTACAGGTGGTCCTGAAGATGATCAAGCATTACCAGGAGGAGGGTCAGGGTAGTGAGGTGGTTCAGGGTGTACTACTGGGCCTGGTAGTGGAGGACAGGTTAGAGATCACCAACTGTTTCCCCTTCCCCCAACACACTGAGGACGACGCCGACTTTGACGAAGGTACGTGAGAACACCGGGTTTGTGCTTCGAATTGGAAAACCTACTGCTATTCTGTGTGTGTGTGTGTCCTTCAGTGTGTGTGTGTGTGTGTGTGTGTGTGTGTGTACTCTGAATGTTCAGTGTTTCTCATTATGTCTCCTGTGTGTCAGTCAGTACCTCATCAGAGATCATTCTTCTGACCGCAGCCCCTGCTGCTTTCTGTATCAAACCCTGTTTCTCCGGGCATCTTGTTGGCACACAGTCAAACTGACTGACAGGCAGAGTCTGACCCGAGGAAGGGAAAGGTCTCTCCAATCATGTCCCTCATTTCTCTCACTAACAAGCTACGGTACTGAATTCTGGGTAATAACCTCGAGCATGAGAGGTTGCTAAAGGTCGTTAGTATCAGAGGTCTGGATGTATGTTAGTGAGCCAATCAGAGGTCTGTTTGTAGTAGTGAATGGAGAACAGTGACTCTGAGATATCTAGTAGGTCTGTCTGTAGTAGTGAATGGAGAACAGTAACTGAGATATCTAGTAGGTCTGTCTGTAGTAGTGAATGGAGAACAGTAACTGAGATATCTAGTAGGTCTGTATGTCTAGTAGTGAATGGAGAACAGTAACTGAGATATCTAGTAGGTCTGTCTGTAGTAGTGAATGGAGAACAGTAACTGAGATAACTAGTAGGTCTAGTAGTGAATGGAGAACAGTAACTGAGATATCTAGTAGGTCTGTAGTAGTGAATGGAGAACAGTAACTGAGATATCTAGTAGGTCTGTCTGTAGTAGTGAATGGAGAACAGTAACTGAGATATCTAGTAGGTCTGTAGTAGTGAATGGAGAACAGTGACTGAGATATCTAGTAGGTCTGTAGTAGTGAATGGAGAACAGTGACTCTGAGATCTGGTAGGGCTGTCTGTAGCTGTCTAGGGAGGAATGGCTGTATGGTAGTGACTACTAGTGAGTGTATAGCTGTCACCCAGATGGTAGGATTTGTCCTCTGCCTCTCCCCTTCGTTAATAAGTCCCCCTATGGGGTTCCCCTGCAGGAGATCCTGGGATTTCCGTGGCCCGGTTCCCTTTTTTTTTTAGGTCCGTTTCCCCTGCCATAAACCCTCACTGTCGACTACGTCAGTAGGCCACGCCTCCACCAGACCTGTCTCAGTAGGCCACGCCTCCACCAGACCCGTCTCAGTAGGCCACGCCTCCACCAGACCCGTCTCAGTAGGCCACGCCTCCACCAGACCCGTCTCAGTAGGTCACGCCTCCACCAGACCCGTCTCAGTAGGCCACGCCTCCACCAGACCCGTCTCAGTAGGCCACGCCTCCACCAGACCCGCCTCAGTGGGCCACGCCTCCACCAGACCCGTCTCAGTAGGCCACGCCTCCACCAGACCCGTCTCAGTAGGTCACGCCTCCAACAGACCCGTCTCAGTAGGTCACGCCTCCAACAGACCCGTCTCAGTAGGTCACGCCTCCACCAGACCAGCCCATCAATTCCACCTGCTTTTCAGTCTTTTTCATATCAGACACGGTGATGTCATTATTAGCAAAGAAAGGTTTAGTCAGGCCTACGGTATGGAGCCACTTGTCAACACCTGTACATTATTTAAACCGTTTGTTGGTAAAGTACTAAATGAATATTGTAATAATGCTGTTCTGTAGTCTAGGCCTATCCATATATAAAAGTTTAAAACCTGATGAATTCTAGAAGCTGTTGATGAATGCTGTATTTTATGTATCTGCTGAATATCAACTGTTGGGGTGGTAAGAGCTCTCAGCTCCTCACAGCTGATTGGTCAGTCATGTGTTCTAATAAGCCCAGTCTCTGCACGACAGTGACCCATGACCCCAACAGAATAGTGGTGCCCTGTAGTGTACAAAACAAATGGAAATTAAACAGACAGCAGAGAAACAGGCTAAAGTGGTATAGGGCAGTAGAGGCGCTTGAAGATTTGTTTGTTTGGGTCTGGGAAAAATTAGACTTTAAAAATAAATAAATTATAAACTCATTTTAATGCAATTCTATGTAATTATACATGACTGGAGAATTAACATATTTTTTTAAATGTATACTCAAATGATTGGTTGCTTTGACTCTGACAAATGGAGAATGTGAGATCATTAAAAAAACGACCTGGTCTTGAATCCATCAATAGTCAAGGTGTGTGGAAGAGAGACGCATGGTACAATATGAGGATGTTATAGTCCCGAATAAGCTTTCTAGTTTCACCCACTCACCCAATGATGTGCTGCTCGCTCACAGGCGATGGCCAATGGGCTCGTGCCTGAAGCCCGTCTCTCTCTTGTTTTAGTTTGGTAAACAACACTGTTCGAGTCAATAGGTCTATTTGGAAGTTTTAATAAAATATATTTTTTGTAGACTACATACAGTCTTTGTCTCAGCAGCTCTCCAAACTGTGCTGTCCCGCCATTTCTATTTTAAATATTGCTAAAGGCCTGTTTTGTTGTTGTTGCTGCAATGCTGTTCACTGACAGATTTGTTAAGCGTTACAGACTGTAGGCGATGCCTTGTGATTGGACTATACACAATCCACAGCTAGGCTATTAAAAAAAAAAAATAAGCTATCGATCCTCCGTGGCTAAATTATAGACCCACTCCTAGTGTAGTATTCTGAATTATTTCATTTATTTATTTATTCATTTCATTTATTCTATCAGGAAGTAAATGATGAAGGACCCTTCCTTCCCATGGCTATGACTCTATCAGGAAGTAAATGACGAAGGACCCTTCCTTCCCATGGCTATGACTCTATCAGGAAGTAAATGCTGAAGGACCCTTCCAACCATGGCTATGACTCTATCAGGAAGTAAATGATGAAGGATCCTTCCTTCCTCTGGCTATGATTCTATCAGGAAGTAAATGCTGAAGGACCCTTCCAACCATGGCTATGACTCTATCAGGAAGTAAATGCTGAAGGACCCTTCCTTCCCATGGCTGTGACTCTATCAGGCAGTAAATGCTGAAGGTCCCTTCCTTCCATGGCTATGATTCTATCAGGAAATAAATGAAGTTCAACTCTAGAGAGATGAGAGGTGCAGGCTCGTATCTATCAGAGCGGGGCGAGGGAGGAGAGAGATCATTGAAATATCATCTGGTTCTGTGATAGATTGAGGAGTACTTCTCTCTCTCTCTCTCTCTCTCTCTCTCTCACCACAGCAATGGCCACGAGTTGGTCTACAGGCTACAACGTTGCGCACATCATGAACCCAATCCGGCCCAACCCGAAATCAATCATTTGTTGTCCCTTCGACCACGAGACACTTAAGTTCAGTCGGGTCAATGCAGCGCATGTAACCATGTTGATGACAACGATGCTGTTTTCACTTTGCATCTTAATATAAATCCACTAGTGTTCTGTAGTGACACTATTAGTTTGTGTTTCTTACATCTGCAAACAGCTAGTTTGTCTTTTTTCTTAGCAAGTTGGGACCTTGTTAGCCGCTAATGCTAATCGCTAGGTAGCTAGCTAATAAATGTACTGAGTCAGAGCAAACGTAGCTAGCTATACAGCCTGATAATACCAGTGATGGTGTAGACCTAAATCAGCATGTTGTTTGTTCAACAGTATCTTCTAAATCAAAAGAGGAATACAAGAAGCACGAATATGTTAGCGACATGAAGTAGCTAAGAGAGAACATTTAATGTAGCCAAAGATTATAGGGTCCCCTAAGAAACACTTATCAACACTTTGGTTCCTACCCTGTCACAATAACTCCTCCCTGGCATTTTCATTCGTTGTCATGTCAAACTACACTGTATTCAAAGTCCCCACTGTTATTTATATTCTGACTATATAATTAGAATAATCATTTATATTTCCATGACTTCCAACAGTATACCCAAAGTGTTTTGATCAAAATCACAAGTCGAATCGTTATTGCAACATTTGGTTCAAAGTACGGTTTTCATAGTTTGCCCATATCGTGCAGCCCTACGTAGCAGTGTGGAAATGATCTCAAAAGAGAGCAGGAAATGCAGAGTTGGATGAAAAGTGCAACAAAAATATATATTTTTGGGGGATGAAAGTTGAATTGGACTGTATAAACCAATCAGAATGGAGAAAGACTGACATCACTTAGTGGCAACACATACATTCTAATGACATCACTTAGTGGCAACGCATACATTCTAATGACATCACTTAGTGGCAACACATACATTCTAATGACATCACTTAGTGGCAACACATACCTTATTAGGTCATACACTACTTATAAAGCAAATTTAGACTTTTTATAATCTGAAAAACATAACATACTGTAAAATACTGTCAATTTGTCTAGTTTATTCTGTGATATCATATTTTGTCCGTATCACCCAGTACTAAAGGCAACTGACACCAGTTCTATTTAAAGGGGACTGTGTTTAGTGTGTGTGTGTGTGTGTGTTTAGGAATTGTGTAGCTAATATCGAATCTGTTTTTGACGTGGATTCCCTCTTGTTGGTTTTGCAGGAACACGTCTCTCTGCCTAGTTGGTGTCACACAGTAAACACACACACTGCCTGTAGTGCACTACTTTTGACCAGTGGCCCTCTGAGTTTCTCTATGGGCGTTGGTCTAAAGTAGTGCACTACATAGGGAATAGGGCCCTGGTCTAAAGTAGTGCACTACATGGGGAATAGGGCCCTGGTCTAAAGTAGTGCACTATATAGGGAATAGGGCCCTGGTCTAAAGTAGTGCACTATATAGGGAATAGGGCTCTGGTCTAAAGTAGTGCACTATATAGGGAATAGGGCCCTGGTCTAAAGTAGTGCACTATATAGGGAATAGGGCCCTGGTCTAAAGTAGTGCACTATATAGGGAATAGGGCTCTGGTCTAAAGTAGTACACTACATGGGGAATAGGGTGCCATTTGGGACACTGTGTACTCAGACAGGGTATACCCACCCTCTGTATAATCTCCAGATTTGGTATTGTATAAACGTTTCAGACGTGAAGAGTGACTGGAATAAGACTGGGCTCAGATGGGTAGATGGAGACGGGTCCTCAGAGACCACCAGCAAGGAGAATCAGGGTTGCACATTCCTGACAACTTTACCCAAATGTAAAGTAGAGGACATTCAGCAGCTCTTGAAGGACAATGGAAGTACTTTTTTTTTTTTTAAACAACGAGAGAGAGAGAGAGAGACTGGGTTATGGGGAGGGAGATGGGACAGAGAGAGACTGGGTTATGGGGAGGGAGATGGGGCAGAGAGAGAGAGACTGGGTTATGGGGAGGGAGATGGGGCAGAGAGAGAGACTGGGTTATGGGGAGGGAGATGGGGCAGAGCGAGAGAGAGACTGGGTTATGGGGAGGGAGATGGGGCAGAGAGAGAGAGACTGGGTTATGGGGAGGGAGATGGGACAGAGAGAGACTGGGTTATGGGGAGGGAGATGGGGCAGAGAGAGAGAGACTGGGTTATGGGGAGGGAGATGGGGCAGAGAGAGAGACTGGGTTATGGGGAGGGAGATGGGGCAGAGCGAGAGAGAGACTGGGTTATGGGGAGGGAGATGGGGCAGAGAGAGAGAGACTGGGTTATGGGGAGGGAGATGGGACAGAGAGAGACTGGGTTATGGGGAGGGAGATGGGGCAGAGAGAGAGAGACTGGGTTATGGGGAGGGAGATGGGGCAGAGAGAGAGAGACTGGGTTATGGGGAGGGAGATTGGGCAGAGAGAGAGAGACTGGGTTATGGGGAGGGAGATGGGGCAGAGAGAGAGAGACTGGGTTATGGGGAGGGAGATGGGGCAGAGAGAGAGAGACTGGGTTATGGGGAGGGAGATTGGGCAGAGAGAGAGAGACTGGGTTATGGGGAGGGAGATTGGGCAGAGAGAGAGAGACTGGGTTATGGGGAGGGAGATTGGGCAGAGAGAGAGAGACTGGGTTATGGGGAGGGAGATGGGGCAGAGAGAGAGACTGGGTTATGGGGAGGGAGATGGGACAGAGAGAGAGAGACTGGGTTATGGGGAGGGAGATGGGACAGAGAGAGAGAGACTGGGTTATGGGGAGGGAGATGGGACAGAGAGAGAGAGACTGGGTTATGGGGAGGGAGATGGGGCAGAGAGAGAGAGACTGGGTTATGGGGAGGGAGATGGGGCAGAGAGAGAGAGACTGGGTTATGGGGAGGGAGATGGGGCAGAGAGAGAGAGACTGGGTTATGGGGAGGGAGATTGGGCAGAGAGAGAGAGACTGGGTTATGGGGAGGGAGATTGGGCAGAGAGAGAGAGACTGGGTTATGGGGAGGGAGATTGGGCAGAGAGAGAGAGACTGGGTTATGGGGAGGGAGATGGGGCAGAGAGAGAGAGACTGGGTTATGGGGAGGGAGATGGGACAGAGAGAGAGAGACTGGGTTATGGGGAGGGAGATGGGACAGAGAGAGAGATACTGGGTTATGGGGAGGGAGATTGGGCAGAGAGAGAGAGACTGGGTTATGGGGAGGGAGATTGGGCAGAGAGAGAGAGACTGGGTTATGGGGAGGGAGATTGGGCAGAGAGAGAGAGACTGGGTTATGGGGAGGGAGATGGGGCAGAGAGAGAGAGACTGGGTTATGGGGAGGGAGATGGGACAGAGAGAGAGAGACTGGGTTATGGGGAGGGAGATGGGACAGAGAGAGAGAGACTGGGTTATGGGGAGGGAGATGGGACAGAGAGAGAGATACTGGGTTATGGGGAGGGAGATTGGGCAGAGAGAGAGAGACTGGGTTATGGGGAGGGAGATTGGGCAGAGAGAGAGAGACTGGGTTATGGGGAGGGAGATGGGGCAGAGAGAGAGAGACTGGGTTATGGGGAGGGAGATGGGGCAGAGAGAGAGAGACTGGGTTATGGGGAGGGAGATGGGACAGAGAGAGAGAGACTGGGTTATGGGGAGGGAGATGGGACAGAGAGAGAGAGACTGGGTTATGGGGAGGGAGATTGGGCAGAGAGAGAGAGACTGGGTTATGGGGAGGGAGATGGGACAGAGAGAGAGAGAGAGACTGGGTTATGGGGAGGGAGATGGGACAGAGAGAGAGAGAGAGACTGGGTTATGGGGAGGGAGATGGGGCAGAGAGAGAGAGACTGGGTTATGGGGAGGGAGATGGGGCAGAGAGAGAGAGACTGGGTTATGGGGAGGGAGATGGGGCAGAGAGAGAGAGACTGGGTTATGGGGAGGGAGATGGGGCAGAGAGAGAGAGACTGGGTTATGGGGAGGGAGATGGGGCAGAGAGAGAGAGACTGGGTTATGGGGAGGGAGATGGGGCAGAGAGAGAGACTGGGTTATGGGGAGGGAGATGGGGCAGAGAGAGAGAGACTGGGTTATGGGGAGGGAGATGGGGCAGAGAGAGAGACTGGGTTATGGGGAGGGAGATGGGGCAGAGCGAGAGAGAGACTGGGTTATGGGGAGGGAGATGGGACAGAGAGAGAGAGACTGGGTTATGGGGAGGGAGATGGGACAGAGAGAGAGAGACTGGGTTATGGGGAGGGAGATGGGGCAGAGAGAGAGAGACTGGGTTATGGGGAGGGAGATGGGGCAGAGAGAGAGAGACTGGGTTATGGGGAGGGAGATGGGGCAGAGAGAGAGAGACTGGGTTATGGGGAGGGAGATTGGGCAGAGAGAGAGAGACTGGGTTATGGGGAGGGAGATTGGGCAGAGAGAGAGAGACTGGGTTATGGGGAGGGAGATTGGGCAGAGAGAGAGAGACTGGGTTATGGGGAGGGAGATGGGGCAGAGAGAGAGAGACTGGGTTATGGGGAGGGAGATGGGACAGAGAGAGAGAGACTGGGTTATGGGGAGGGAGATGGGACAGAGAGAGAGATACTGGGTTATGGGGAGGGAGATTGGGCAGAGAGAGAGAGACTGGGTTATGGGGAGGGAGATTGGGCAGAGAGAGAGAGACTGGGTTATGGGGAGGGAGATTGGGCAGAGAGAGAGAGACTGGGTTATGGGGAGGGAGATGGGGCAGAGAGAGAGAGACTGGGTTATGGGGAGGGAGATGGGACAGAGAGAGAGAGACTGGGTTATGGGGAGGGAGATGGGACAGAGAGAGAGAGACTGGGTTATGGGGAGGGAGATGGGACAGAGAGAGAGATACTGGGTTATGGGGAGGGAGATTGGGCAGAGAGAGAGAGACTGGGTTATGGGGAGGGAGATTGGGCAGAGAGAGAGAGACTGGGTTATGGGGAGGGAGATGGGGCAGAGAGAGAGAGACTGGGTTATGGGGAGGGAGATGGGGCAGAGAGAGAGAGACTGGGTTATGGGGAGGGAGATGGGACAGAGAGAGAGAGACTGGGTTATGGGGAGGGAGATGGGACAGAGAGAGAGAGACTGGGTTATGGGGAGGGAGATTGGGCAGAGAGAGAGAGACTGGGTTATGGGGAGGGAGATGGGACAGAGAGAGAGAGAGAGACTGGGTTATGGGGAGGGAGATGGGACAGAGAGAGAGAGAGAGACTGGGTTATGGGGAGGGAGATGGGGCAGAGAGAGAGAGACTGGGTTATGGGGAGGGAGATGGGGCAGAGAGAGAGAGACTGGGTTATGGGGAGGGAGATGGGGCAGAGAGAGAGAGACTGGGTTATGGGGAGGGAGATGGGGCAGAGAGAGAGAGACTGGGTTATGGGGAGGGAGATGGGGCAGAGAGAGAGAGACTGGGTTATGGGGAGGGAGATGGGGCAGAGAGAGAGACTGGGTTATGGGGAGGGAGATGGGGCAGAGAGAGAGAGACTGGGTTATGGGGAGGGAGATGGGGCAGAGAGAGAGACTGGGTTATGGGGAGGGAGATGGGGCAGAGCGAGAGAGAGACTGGGTTATGGGGAGGGAGATGGGGCAGAGAGAGAGAGACTGGGTTATGGGGAGGGAGATGGGACAGAGAGAGACTGGGTTATGGGGAGGGAGATGGGGCAGAGAGAGAGAGACTGGGTTATGGGGAGGGAGATGGGGCAGAGAGAGAGAGACTGGGTTATGGGGAGGGAGATGGGGCAGAGAGAGAGAGACTGGGTTATGGGGAGGGAGATGGGGCAGAGAGAGAGAGACTGGGTTATGGGGAGGGAGATGGGGCAGAGAGAGAGAGACTGGGTTATGGGGAGGGAGATGGGGCAGAGAGAGAGAGACTGGGTTATGGGGAGGGAGATGGGGCAGAGAGAGAGAGACTGGGTTATGGGGAGGGAGATGGGGCAGAGAGAGAGAGACTGGGTTATGGGGAGGGAGATGGGGCAGAGAGAGAGAGACTGGGTTATGGGGAGGGAGATGGGGCAGAGAGAGAGAGACTGGGTTATGGGGAGGGAGATGGGGCAGAGAGAGAGAGACTGGGTTATGGGGAGGGAGATGGGGCAGAGAGAGAGACTGGGTTATGGGGAGGGAGATGGGGCAGAGAGAGAGAGACTGGGTTATGGGGAGGGAGATGGGGCAGAGAGAGAGAGACTGGGTTATGGGGAGGGAGATGGGGCAGAGAGAGAGAGAGACTGGGTTATGGGGAGGGAGATGGGGCAGAGCGAGAGAGAGACTGGGTTATGGGGAGGGAGATGGGGCAGAGCGAGAGAGAGACTGGGTTATGGGGAGGGAGATGGGGCAGAGAGAGAGAGACTGGGTTATGGGGAGGGAGATGGGGCAGAGAGAGAGAGACTGGGTTATGGGGAGGGAGATGGGGCAGAGAGAGAGAGACTGGGTTATGGGGAGGGAGATGGGGCAGAGAGAGAGACTGGGTTATGGGGAGGGAGATGGGGCAGAGAGAGAGAGACTGGGTTATGGGGAGGGAGATGGGGCAGAGAGAGAGAGACTGGGTTATGGGGAGGGAGATGGGGCAGAGAGAGAGACTGGGTTATGGGGAGGGAGATGGGGCAGAGCGAGAGAGAGACTGGGTTATGGGGAGGGAGATGGGGCAGAGAGAGAGAGACTGGGTTATGGGGAGGGAGATGGGACAGAGAGAGACTGGGTTATGGGGAGGGAGATGGGGCAGAGAGAGAGAGACTGGGTTATGGGGAGGGAGATGGGGCAGAGAGAGAGAGACTGGGTTATGGGGAGGGAGATGGGGCAGAGAGAGAGAGACTGGGTTATGGGGAGGGAGATGGGGCAGAGAGAGAGAGACTGGGTTATGGGGAGGGAGATGGGGCAGAGAGAGAGAGACTGGGTTATGGGGAGGGAGATGGGGCAGAGAGAGAGAGACTGGGTTATGGGGAGGGAGATGGGGCAGAGAGAGAGAGACTGGGTTATGGGGAGGGAGATGGGGCAGAGAGAGAGAGACTGGGTTATGGGGAGGGAGATGGGGCAGAGAGAGAGAGACTGGGTTATGGGGAGGGAGATGGGGCAGAGAGAGAGAGACTGGGTTATGGGGAGGGAGATGGGGCAGAGAGAGAGAGACTGGGTTATGGGGAGGGAGATGGGGCAGAGAGAGAGAGACTGGGTTATGGGGAGGGAGATGGGGCAGAGAGAGAGACTGGGTTATGGGGAGGGAGATGGGGCAGAGAGAGAGAGACTGGGTTATGGGGAGGGAGATGGGGCAGAGAGAGAGAGACTGGGTTATGGGGAGGGAGATGGGGCAGAGAGAGAGAGAGACTGGGTTATGGGGAGGGAGATGGGGCAGAGCGAGAGAGAGACTGGGTTATGGGGAGGGAGATGGGGCAGAGCGAGAGAGAGACTGGGTTATGGGGAGGGAGATGGGGCAGAGAGAGAGAGACTGGGTTATGGGGAGGGAGATGGGGCAGAGAGAGAGAGACTGGGTTATGGGGAGGGAGATGGGGCAGAGAGAGAGAGACTGGGTTATGGGGAGGGAGATGGGGCAGAGAGAGAGACTGGGTTATGGGGAGGGAGATGGGGCAGAGAGAGAGAGACTGGGTTATGGGGAGGGAGATGGGGCAGAGAGAGAGAGACTGGGTTATGGGGAGGGAGATGGGGCAGAGAGAGAGAGACTGGGTTATGGGGCAGAGAGAGAGACTGGGTTATGGGGAGGGAGATGGGGCAGAGAGAGAGACTGGGTTATGGGGCAGAGAGAGAGACTGGGTTATGGGGAGGGAGATTGGGCAGAGAGAGAGAGACTGGGTTATGGGGAGGGAGATGGGGCAGAGAGAGAGAGACTGGGTTATGGGGAGGGAGATGGGGCAGAGAGAGAGAGACTGGGTTATGGGGAGGGAGATGGGGCAGAGAGAGAGAGACTGGGTTATGGGGAGGGAGATGGGGCAGAGAGAGAGAGACTGGGTTATGGGGAGGGAGATGGGGCAGAGAGAGAGAGACTGGGTTATGGGGAGGGAGATGGGGCAGAGAGAGAGACTGGGTTATGGGGAGGGAGATGGGGCAGAGAGAGAGAGACTGGGTTATGGGGAGGGAGATGGGGCAGAGAGAGAGAGACTGGGTTATGGGGAGGGAGATGGGGCAGAGAGAGAGAGAGACTGGGTTATGGGGAGGGAGATGGGGCAGAGCGAGAGAGAGACTGGGTTATGGGGAGGGAGATGGGGCAGAGCGAGAGAGAGACTGGGTTATGGGGAGGGAGATGGGGCAGAGCGAGAGAGAGACTGGGTTATGGGGAGGGAGATGGGGCAGAGAGAGAGAGAGACTGGGTTATGGGGAGGGAGATGGGGCAGAGAGAGAGACTGGGTTATGGGGATGGAGGTGGGGCAGAGAGAGAGACTGGGAACCCAGCCAGGGAACCCAGTTCCACAGTGTTCCACCCAACCTACCCTCTCTGTAATCTCTACAGAGGTTTAATTAAGGAACGGAAATATTTTAACCAGATTTGAGTAAAGAGAGCGACGGGGGGACTAAGAGAGGGGGAGACGGAAAGTGTGAGAGAAAGATAGAGACTGGGAGAGAGAGGAAAATGGTGACATGGAGGGAACAGGCAGAGTGAATTATCATTTTGGCATTTGTTTTAATTGGCCAAATGAATGCACTTAAATGCCCAAATGTAGTTTATGGCACTGCAGTGAAGCCACCCCAAAACAAGGGCAGTATTTATTTGGGGGAGCTGTAATTATGGAGAGGAATACTTAACGGAGGAACCCTGCTCTTATGGAGGGGCCCCGTCTCCTCTGTAGTCCTTAACACGGAGGAACCCAGAGTGGAGGAGAGGAGGCCCGTCTCCTCTGTAGCCCTTAACACCGAGGGGCCCCGTCTCCTCTGTAGCCCTTAACACGGAGGGGCCCTGTCTACTGTTCCATGGAACAGGATCGGTGTTCTGGATCAAGTTGTTTTTAATATGAGGAGAAACACTGCTCTGTCCCCGGCTCCAACGGGCCGTCTCCTCTCTGTCCCCGGCTCCAACGGGCCGTCTCCTCTCTGTCCCCGGCTCCAACGGGCCGTCTCCTCTCTGTCCCCGGCTCCAACGGGCCGTCTCCTCTCTGTCCCCGGCTCCAACGGGCCGTCTCCTCTCTGTCCCCGGCTCCAACGGGCCGTCTCCTCTCTGTCCCCGGCTCCAAGGGGCCGTCTCCTCTCTGTCCCCGGCTCCAAGGGGCCGTCTCCTCTCTGTCCACGGCTCCAACGGGCCGTCTCCTCTCTGTCCCCGGCTCCAACGGGCCGTCTCCTCTCTGTCCCCGGCTCCAACGGGCCGTCTCCTCTCTGTCCCCGGCTCCAACGGGCCGTCTCCTCTCTGTCCCCGGCTCCAAGGGGCCGTCTCCTCTCTGTCCCCGGCTCCAAGGGGCCGTCTCCTCTCTGTCCACGGCTCCAACGGGCCGTCTCCTCTCTGTCCCCGGCTCCAACGGGCCGTCTCCTCTCTGTCCCCGGCTCCAACGGGCCGTCTCCTCTCTGTCCCCGGCTCCAACGGGCCGTCTCCTCTCTGTCCCCGGCTCCAACGGGCCGTCTCCTCTCTGTCCCCGGCTCCAACGGGCCGTCTCCTCTCTGTCCCCGGCTCCAACGGGCCGTCTCCTCTCTGTCCCCGGCTCCAACGGGCCGTCTCCTCTCTGTCCCCGGCTCCAACGGGCCGTCTCCTCTCTGTCCCCGGCTCCAACGGGCTGTCTCTATCTAGCCTCTACACCTCCACACCACTACAGTATAATGTGAGGGTTCTATCTAGCCTCTACACCTCCACACCACTACAGTATAATGTGAGGGTTCTATCTAGCCTATACACCTCCACACCACTACAGTATAATGTGAGGGTTCTATCTAGCCTCTACAGTATAGCGTGAGGGTTCTATCTAGCCTCTACAGTATAGTGTGGGGGTTCTATCTAGCCTATACAGTATAGTGTGAGGGTTCTATCTAGCCTCTACAGCATAATGTGAGGGTTCTATCTAGCCTCTACAGTATAGTGTGAGGGTTCTATCTAGCCTCTACAGTATAGTGTGAGGGTTCTATCTAGCCTCTACAGTATAGCGTGAGGGTTCTATCTAGCCTCTACAGTATAGCGTGAGGGTTCTATCTAGCCTCTACAGTATAGTGTGAGGGTTCTATCTAGCCTCTACAGTATAGCGTGAGGGTTCTATCTAGCCTCTACAGTATAGTGTGAGTGTTCTATCTAGCCTCTACAGCATAATGTGAGGGTTCTATCTAGCCTCTACACCTCCACACCACTACAGTATAATGTGAGTGTTCTATCTAGCCTCTACAGTATAGTGTGGGGGTTCTATCTAGCCTCTACAGTATAGTGTGAGGGTTCTATCTAGCCTCTACAGTATAGCGTGAGGGTTCTATCTAGCCTCTACAGTATAGTGTGAGGGTTCTATCTAGCCTCTACAGCATAATGTGAGGGTTCTATCTAGCCTCTACACCTCCACACCACTACAGTATAATGTGAGTGTTCTATCTAGCCTCTACAGTATAGTGTGGGGGTTCTATCTAGCCTCTACAGTATAGTGTGAGGGTTCTATCTAGCCTCTACAGTATAGCGTGAGGGTTCTATCTAGCCTCTACAGTATGTGAGGGTTCTATCTAGCCTCTACAGTATAGCGTGAGGGTTCTATCTAGCCTCTACAGTATAGTGTGGGGGTTCTATCTAGCCTCTACAGTATAGTGTGAGGGTTCTATCTAGCCTCTACAGCATAATGTGAGGGTTCTATCTAGCCTCTACAGTATAGTGTGAGGGTTCTATCTAGCCTCTACAGTATAGTGTGAGGGTTCTATCTAGCCTCTACAGTATAGCGTGAGGGTTCTATCTAGCCTCTACAGTATAGCGTGAGGGTTCTATCTAGCCTCTACTGTATAGTGTGAGGGTTCTATCTAGCCTCTACAGTATAGCGTGAGGGTTCTATCTAGCCTCTACAGTATAGTGTGAGGGTTCTATCTAGCCTCTACAGTATAGCGTGAGGGTTCTATCTAGCCTCTACAGTATAGTGTGAGGGTTCTATCTAGCCTCTACAGCATAATGTGAGGGTTCTATCTAGCCTCTACACCTCCACACCACTACAGTATAATGTGAGTGTTCTATCTAGCCTCTACAGTATAGTGTGAGGGTTCTATCTAGCCTCTACAGTATAGCGTGAGGGTTCTATCTAGCCTCTACAGTATAGTGTGAGGGTTCTATCTAGCCTCTACAGCATAATGTGAGGGTTCTATCTAGCCTCTACACCTCCACACCACTACAGTATAATGTGAGTGTTCTATCTAGCCTCTACAGTATAGTGTGGGGGTTCTATCTAGCCTCTACAGTATAGTGTGAGGGTTCTATCTAGCCTCTACAGTATAGTGTGAGTGTTCTATCTAGCCTCTACAGCATAATGTGAGGGTTCTATCTAGCCTCTACACCTCCACACCACTACAGTATAATGTGAGGGTTCTATCTAGCCTCTACACCTCCACACCACTACAGTATAGTGTGAGGGTTCTATCTAGCCTCTACAGTATAGTGTGAGGGTTCTATCTAGCCTCTACAGTATAGCGTGAGGGTTCTATCTAGCCTCTACAGTATAGCGTGAGGGTTCTATCTAGCCTCTACAGTATAGTGTGAGGGTTCTATCTAGCCTCTACAGTATAGCGTGAGGGTTCTATCTAGCCTCTACAGTATAGTGTGAGTGTTCTATCTAGCCTCTACAGCATAATGTGAGGGTTCTATCTAGCCTCTACACCTCCACACCACTACAGTATAATGTGAGTGTTCTATCTAGCCTCTACAGTATAGTGTGGGGGTTCTATCTAGCCTCTACAGTATAGTGTGAGGGTTCTATCTAGCCTCTACAGTATATTGTGAGGGTTCTATCTAGCCTCTACAGTATAGTGTGAGGGTTCTATCTAGCCTCTACAGCATAATGTGAGGGTTCTATCTAGCCTCTACACCTCCACACCACTACAGTATAATGTGAGTGTTCTATCTAGCCTCTACAGTATAGTGTGGGGGTTCTATCTAGCCTCTACAGTATAGTGTGAGGGTTCTATCTAGCCTCTACAGTATGTGAGGGTTCTATCTAGCCTCTACAGTATAGCGTGAGGGTTCTATCTAGCCTCTACAGTATAGTGTGAGGGTTCTATCTAGTCTCTACAGTATAGCGTGAGGGTTCTATCTAGCCTCTACAGTATAGTGTGAGGGTTCTATCTAGCCTCTACAGCATAATGTGAGGGTTCTATCTAGCCTCTACACCTCCACACCACTACAGTATAATGTGAGTGTTCTATCTAGCCTCTACAGTATAGTGTGAGGGTTCTATCTAGCCTCTACAGTATAGCGTGAGGGTTCTATCTAGCCTCTACAGTATAGTGTGAGGGTTCTATCTAGCCTCTACAGCATAATGTGAGGGTTCTATCTAGCCTCTACACCTCCACACCACTACAGTATAATGTGAGTGTTCTATCTAGCCTCTACAGTATAGTGTGGGGGTTCTATCTAGCCTCTACAGTATAGTGTGAGGGTTCTATCTAGCCTCTACAGTATAGTGTGAGGGTTCTATCTAGCCTCTACAGCATAATGTGAGGGTTCTATCTATCCTCTACACCTCCACACCACTACAGTATAGTGTGAGGGTTCTATCTAGCCTCTACAGCATAATGTGAGGGTTCTATCTAGCCTCTACACCTCCACACCACTACAGTATAATGTGAGTGTTCTATCTAGCCTCTACAGTATAGTGTGGGGGTTCTATCTAGCCTCTACAGTATAGTGTGGGGGTTCTATCTAGCCTCTACAGTATAGTGTGAGGGTTCTATCTAGCCTCTACAGTATAGCGTGAGGGTTCTATCTAGCCTCTACAGTATAGCGTGAGGGTTCTATCTAGCCTCTACAATATAGCGTGAGGGTTCTATCTAGCCTCTACAGTATAATGTGAGGGTTCTATCTAGCCTCTACAGTATAGCGTGAGGGTTCTATCTAGCCTCTACAGTATAATGTGAGGGTTCTATCTAGCCTCTACAGTATAATGTGAGGGTTCTATCTAGCCTCTACAGTATAGCGTGAGGGTTCTATCTAGCCTCTACAGTATAGCGTGAGGGTTCTATCTAGCCTCTACAGTATAATGTGAGGGTTCTATCTAGCCTCTACAGTATAGCGTGAGGGTTCTATCTAGCCTCTACAGTATAGCGTGAGGGTTCTATCTAGCCTCTACAGTATAGCGTGAGGGTTCTATCTAGCCTCTACAGTATAGCGTGAGGGTTCAGTGTAGTTGACAGCTATAATCCAGGACAGATGAGTCTGGCAGGGAAACATGAATAATAACTGAATGTAACCGCCTTGATTAGATCACTGCTGACTGCTGGTTCAGAGGTTTGCCCTCTCCCTCCATCTCTCCCTCCATCTCTCTCTGCTGCAGTAATTGTGGGGACTGGAGACACACACACACACACCCTCACACACACGCCCCCGGATGCACAGAAGAACAAGCACACACCTCTCTCTCTTTTCAGGGTGTTTATTTTAAGTCAAGGGATTAGTTTGATCAGACATGATCTCTTCAACTGTTCTACCCATTATCTCTCCCTTTTCTCTCTCTCTCCTTTCTCTCCCAACATTCAGTATCCAATATGCATTAACTTAATTCTCCTTTCGTAATGTATCTTCCTTCCTTCCTTCCTTCCGAGTTACACATCCATTAGATCATTGATTCAGTCTTGTTTTCTCTCTCTGAGCTTCGCTAATTCAAATCATTTGTCAGTGTCCTTCAAAAGAAGTCAACTTGAGGAAGAAACTGCTATTTTGTATTGGCCCACCGGCCCAGCCGCATGGCACCAGAGTGTCCTGAACGGTCCCAAGCCGGCCAACCCGACCCACTTCTGAGGGCTGGTTACCAGACCTGGGTTCAAGTACTATTTGAAATAATTTCAAATATTTTAGCTGTGCTTGATTGTCCTGGTGCCATGGACCAAATATAATAGTTTCTGAACTGGGAACCTGGTCTTTCTGCCTCTCCAGGCTCAAGCAAAAACAAAACGCATTTGAACACACAGGTCCGCTGGCTTGCTGTTTCCTGTTTGAAATGTAATCAATGAAGTAGGTGTCTGCCGGGCCCTAGGGTGTCTGCCGGGCCCCAGGGTGTCTGCCGGGCCCTAGGGTGTCTGCCGGGCCCCAGGGTGGCTGCTTGCCGGTGCAGCTTGTGTAATATGACCAACCCACTACATGTTAGTCATACTCATATTGTGGAGTCTTTACTCAATAAAGGAATTATGTTCTTCAATAGACAGAAAGAGAAAGCACTAACACCATCACAAGGACACCGTCGGTCAGAGAGCTAGAGACAGGGAGAGAGAGCTAGGGACGGGGGGGAGAGAGAGCAAGAGACGGGGGGAGAGAGAGCTAGAGACGGGGGGGAGAGAGCTAGAGACGGGGGGGAGAGAGCTAGAGACGGGGGGGGAGAGAGCTAGAGACGGGGGGGAGAGAGAGCTAGAGACGGGGGGGGAGAGAGCTAGAGACGGGGGGGAGAGAGAGCTAGAGACAGGGGGGAGAGAGAGCTAGAGACGGGGGGGAGAGAGAGCTAGAGACGGGGGGGAGAGAGAGCTAGAGACGGGGGGGAGAGAGAGCTAGAGACGGGGGGGAGAGAGAGCTAGAGACGGGGGGGAGAGAGAGCTAGAGACGGGGGGGAGAGAGAGCTAGAGACGGGGGGGAGAGAGAGCTAGAGACGGGGGGGAGAGAGAGCTAGAGACGGGGGGGAGAGAGAGCTAGAGACGGGGGGGAGAGAGAGCTAGAGACGGGGGGGAGAGAGAGCTAGAGACGGGGGGGAGAGAGAGCTAGAGACGGGGGGGAGAGAGAGCTAGAGACGGGGGGGAGAGAGAGCTAGAGACGGGGGGGAGAGAGAGCTAGAGACGGGGGGGAGAGAGAGCTAGAGACGGGGGGGAGAGAGAGCTAGAGACGGGGGGGAGAGAGAGCTAGAGACGGGGGGGAGAGAGAGCTAGAGACGGGGGGGAGAGAGAGCTAGAGACGGGGGGGAGAGAGAGCTAGAGACGGGGGGGAGAGAGAGCTAGAGACGGGGGGGAGAGAGAGCTAGAGACGGGGGGAGAGAGAGCTAGAGACGGGGGGAGAGAGAGCTAGAGACGGGGGGCAGAGAGAGCTAGAGACGGGGGGCAGAGAGAGCTAGAGACGGGGGGCAGAGAGCTAGAGACGGGGGGCAGAGAGAGCTAGAGACGGGGAGAGAGAGCTAGGGACGGGGAGAGAGAGCTAGAGAGACTGGCGGAGAGAGAGCTGGAGAGAGAGCTAGAGAGACTGGCGGAGAGAGAGCTGGAGAGACTGCCGGAGAGAGAGCTGGAGAGACTGGCGGAGAGAGAGCTGGAGAGAGAGCTAGAGAGACTGGCGGAGAGAGAGCTGGAGAGACTGCCGGAGAGAGAGCTGGAGAGACTGGCGGAGAGAGAGCTGGAGAGACTGGCGGAGAGAGAGCTGGAGAGACTGGCGGAGAGACTGGCGGAGAGAGAGCTGGAGAGACTGGCGGAGAGAGAGCTGGAGAGACTGGCGGAGAGAGAGCTGGAGAGACTGGGGTGGAGAGAGAGCTAGAGAGCCAGGGGGAGCTGCTGTTCTGCAGCATCCACATGTCTGTAGCACGGTGATAAATGTGTGTCCTGCTGGAAGTAAAGGAACAGGGAGTTGTTGGTGAGGCGAGGGTTAATTTCCCCCCACTCCGTTTCTAATGGACTCAGTGGCTCCTCTCACCTGTTCTCCTCTGTTCCACCTGGTTCCTCTGATTGGCTGTAATTAATCTTAGTTAAGCAAGGCTCTGTGGAGAGCTGCCACCCTGTCTGCTGCAGGGGTGCTGAGACACACACACACACGCACACAGATACGGAAACACACACACACACAAACACACACACACACACACACACACACAGATACGGAAACGCACACACTGATCACACACACAGATACGGAAACGCACACACTGTTGACCAGGACCTATAGGAAAACCCACAAGGGTCTGACTCAACACTACTGTTGACCAGGATCTCTAGGAAAACCCACAGGGGTCTGACTCAACACTACTGTTGACCAGGACCTATAGGAAAACCCACAGGGGTCTGACTCATCTACTGTTGACCAGGACCTATAGGAAAACCCACAGGGGTCTGACTCAACACTACTGTTGACCAGGACCTATAGGAAAACCCACAGGGGTCTGACTCAACACTACTGTTGACCAGGACCACTACTGTTGACCAGGACCTATAGGAAAACCCACAGGGGTCTGACTCAACACTACTGTTGACCAGGACCTATAGGAAAACCCACAGGGGTCTGACTCAACACTACTGTTGACCAGGACCTATAGGAAAACCCACAGGGGTCTGACTCAACACTACTGTTGACCAGGACCACTACTGTTGACCAGGACCTATAGGAAAACCCACAGGGGTCTGACTCAACACTACTGTTGACCTTGACCTATAGGAAAACCCACAGGGGTCTGACTCAACTACTGTTGACCAGGACCTATAGGAAAACCCACAGGGGTCTGACTCAACACTACTGTTGACCAGGACCTATAGGAAAACCCACAGGGGTCTGACTCAACACTACTGTTGACCAGGACCTCTAGGAAAACCCACAGGGGTCTGACTCAAAGCGAGTGCCCGGTCTATGGAATACCTCTATGTGACCATAGAGGGACTGACAACATTTAGTATGAATAATACCTAAAGCAGTGGGCCAGGGCGTCAGTCAGTCACAGCCCTGGTCACAGCCCTGGTCACAGCCCTGGTCACAGCCCTGGTCACAGCCCTGGTCACAGCCCTGGTCTCAGCCTCCGGTCTCAGCCTCCGGTCTCAGCCTCCGGTCTCAGCCCCCGGTCTCAGCCCCCGGTCTCAGCCCCCGGTCTCATCCCCCCGGTCTCAGCCCCCGGTCTCAGCCCCGGTCTCAGCCCCCGGTCTCAGCCCCGGTCTCAGCCCCTGGTCACAGCAGCAGGTTCCTGGTTAGAAAGAGGTGGTTTGAGAATCAGACTTCCTGTTGTCATGGTGTGTAGTGATGATGATGATGATGATGAATATATCTTTGTTTATACACTGCTGCTACTCGTTATTTATTACATAGTCCCCTGTACCCCCTGTACCCCCGCACATTGACTCTGTACCGGTACCCCCTGTATATAGCCTCCACATTGACTCTGTACCGGTACCCCCTGTATATAGTCTCCACATTGACTCTGTACCGGTACCCCCTGTATATAGCCTCCACATTGACTCTGTACCGGTACCCCCTGTATATAGCCTCCACATTGACTCTGTACTGGTACCCCCTGTATATAGCCTCCACATTGACTCTGTACCGGTACCCCCTGTATATAGCCTCCACATTGACTCTGTACCGGTACCCCCTGTATATAGCCTCCACATTGACTCTGTACTGGTACCCCCTGTATATAGCCTCCACATTGACTCTGTACCGGTACCCCCTGTATATAGCCTCCACATTGACTCTGTACCGGTACCCCCTGTATATAGCCTCCACATTGACTCTGTACCGGTACCCCGTGTATATAGCCTCCACATTGACTCTGTACCAGTACCCCCTGTATATAGCCTCCACATTGACTCTGTACCGTAATACCCTGTATATAGCCTCCACATTGACTCTGTACAGTAACCCCCTGTATATAGCCTCCACATTGACTATGTACCGGTACCCCCTGTATATAGCCTCCACATTGACTCTGTACCGGTACCCCCTGTATATAGCCTCCACATTGACTCTGTACCGGTACCCCCTGTATATAGCCTCCACATTGACTCTGTACAGTAACCCCCTGTATATAGCCTCCACATTGACTCTGTACCGGTACCCCCTGTATATAGCCTCCACATTGACTCTGTACCGGTACCCCCTGTATATAGCCTCCACATTGACTCTGTACAGTAACCCCCTGTATATAGCCTCCACATTGACTCTGTACTGGTACCCCCTGTATATAGTCTCCACATTGACTCTGTACCGGTACCCTTCTGTATATAGCCTCCACATTGACTCTGTACCGTAACACCCTGTATATAGTCTCCACATTGACTCTGTACCGGTACCCCCTGTATATAGTCTCCACATTGACTCTGTACCGGTACCCCCTGTATATAGCCTCCACATTGACTCTGTACCGTAATACCCTGTATATAGCCTCCACATTGACTCTGTACCAGTACCCCCTGTATATAGCCTCCACATTGACTCTGTACCGGTACCCCCTGTATATAGCCTCCACATTGACTCTATACCGTAACACCCTGTATATAGCCTCCACATTGACTCTGTACCGTAACACCCTGTATATAGTCTCCACATTGACTCGGTACCACTACCCCCTGTATATAGCGTACACATTGACTCTGTACCGTAACACCCTGTATATAGTCTCCACATTGACTCTGTACCGTAACACCCTGTATATAGCCTCCACATTGACTCTGTACCGTAACACCCTGTATATAGCCTCCACATTGACTCTGTACCAGTACCCCCTGTATATAGCCTCCACATTGACTCGGTACCAGTACCCCCTGTATATAGCCTCCACATTGACTCGGTACCAGTACCCCCTGTATATAGCCTCCACATTGACTCTGTACCAGTACCCCCTGTATATAGCCTCCACATTGACTCGGTACCAGTACCCCCTGTATATAGCCTCCACATTGACTCGGTACCAGTACCCCCTGTATATAGCCTCCACATTGACTCTGTACTGGTACCCCCTGTATATAAACTCCACATTGACTCTGTACCAGTACCCCCTGTATATAGCCTCCACATTGACTCTGTACCGTAATACCCTGTATATAGCCTCCACATTGACTCTGTACCGGTACCCCTGTATATAGCCTCCACATTGACTCTGTACCGGAACACCCTGTATATAGCCTCCACATTGACTCTGTACCAGTACCCCCTGTATATAGCCTCCACATTGACTCTGTACCGGTACCCCCTGTATATAGCCTCCACATTGACTCTGTACCAGTACCCCCTGTATATAGCCTCCACATTGACTCTGTACCGGTACCCCCTGTATATAGTCTCCACATTGACTCTGTACCGGTACCCCCCTGTATATAGCCTCCACATTGACTCTGTACCGGTACCCCCTGTATATAGCCTCCACATTGACTCTGTACCAGTACCCCCTGTATATAGCCTCCACATTGACTCTGTACCGGTACCCCCTGTATATAGCCTCCACATTGACTCTGTACCAGTACCCCCTGTATATAGCCTCCACATTGACTCGGTACCAGTACCCCCTGTATATAGCCTCCACATTGACTCGGTACCAGTACCCCCTGTATATAGCCTCCACATTGACTCGGTACCAGTACCCCCTGTATATAGCCTCCACATTGACTCGGTACCAGTACCCCCCTGTATATAGCCTCCACATTGACTCGGTACCAGTACCCCCTGTATATAGCCTCCACATTGACTCGGTACCAGTACCCCCTGTATATAGCCTCCACATTGACTCTGTACCAGTACCCCCTGTATATAGCCTCCACATTGACTCGGTACCAGTACCCCCTGTATATAGCCTCCACATTGACTCGGTACCAGTACCCCCTGTATATAGCCTCCACATTGACTCGGTACCAGTACCCCCTGTATATAGTCTCCACATTGACTCTGTACAGGTACCCCCTGTATATAGCCTCCACATTGACTCTGTACCAGTACCCCCTGTATATAGCCTCCACATTGACTCTGTACCGTAATACCCTGTATATAGCCTCCACATTGACTCTGTACCAGTACCCCCTGTATATAGTCTCGTTATTGTTATGTACATATAGTGTTAGTTTTTGTTTTAGAGTAAAAAAAACGTTTAGTTTATTTTGTAAATATTTAACTCTATTTCTTGAACTGCGTTGTTGGATAATAAGGGCTTGTAAGTCAACGTTTCACGGTACCACCTGTCGCATGTGACAAAAAACAATTTAGATTTGGTTTGAGAATGTAGCTGTGCTGTTGTCAATAGTCTATGGAGAGAGATGCGCATCTAGAAGTTTGGACCATTTTATAAGGAAATGCGTAATGATGTAAATACTTCTCTCTCTCTCTCTCTCTGCTCGTCTTTAGACTCCGGTAAGTCGTCTGTCGAAACCACCTCTCCTTTTGAATCTTTTCACTTGAATGAGAATCACATAGCGTGTAACTACCTCCTCCCAGGCTTCATTATAGAGCACAGGCTTTTTAAAGGAGCCATTACCCATAGTCCTCTCTGCTCTCCCATGGAATGTTATTGAAGACACTTCCATCATCACTCCCACTTAAACCTCATCTCTCTCCGTGGTGGGGAGGGGGGGGGGGGGCGGTGAGGATCTGAACAGACCAGTCACCTGCTCCATATGTACGGTACGATGAGGATCTGAACAGACCATTCACCTGCTCCATATGTACGGTACGATGAGGATCTGAACAGACCATTCACCACCTCCATATGTACGGTACGATGAGGATCTGAACAGACCATTCACCTGCTCCATATGTACGGTACGATGAGGATCTGAACAGACCATTCACCACCTCCATATGTACGGTACGATGAGGATCTGAACAGACCATTCACCTGCTCCATATGTACGGTACGATGAGGATCTGAACAGACCATTCACCACCTCCATATGTACGGTACGATGAGGATCTGAACAGACCAGTCACCTGCTCCATATGTACGGTACGATGAGGATCTGAACAGACCATTCACCACCTCCATATTTACGGTACGATGAGGATCTGAACAGACCATTCACCTCCTCCATATGTACGGTACGATGAGGATCTGAACAGACCAGTCACCTGCTCCATATGTACGGTACGATGAGGATCTGAACAGACCATTCACCACCTCCATATGTACGGTACGATGAGGATCTGAACAGACCATTCACCACCTCCATATGTACGGTACGATGAGGATCTGAACAGACCATTCACCTGCTCCATATGTACGGTACGATGAGGATCTGAACAGACCATTCACCTGCTCCATATGTACGGTACGATGAGGATCTGAACAGACCATTCACCTGCTCCATATGTACGGTACGATGAGGATCTGAACAGACCATTCACCTGCTCCATATGTACGGTACGATGAGGATCTGAACAGACCAGTCACCTGCTCCATATGTACGGTACGATGAGGATCTGAACAGACCATTCACCTGCTCCATATGTACGGTACGATGAGGATCTGAACAGACCATTCACCACCTCCATATGTACGGTCCGATGAGGATCTGAACAGACCAGTCACCTGCTCCATATGTACGGTACGATGAGGATCTGAACAGACCATTCACCACCTCCATATGTACGGTACGATGAGGATCTGAACAGACCATTCACCTGCTCCATATGTACGGTACGATGAGGATCTGAACAGACCATTCACCACCTCCATATGTACGGTACGATGAGGATCTGAACAGACCAGTCACCTGCTCCATATGTACGGTACGATGAGGATCTGAACAGACCATTCACCACCTCCATATGTACGGTACGATGAGGATCTGAACAGACCATTCACCACCTCCATATGTACGGTACGATGAGGATCTGAACAGACCATTCACCTGCTCCATATGTACGGTACGATGAGGATCTGAACAGACCAGTCACCTGCTCCATATGTACGGTACGATGAGGATCTGAACAGACCATTCACCTGCTCCATATGTACGGTACGATGAGGATCTGAACAGACCAGTCACCTCCTCCATATGTACGGTACGATGAGGATCTGAACAGACCAGTCACCTCCTCCATATGTACGGTACGATGAGGATCTGAACAGACCATTCACCACCTCCATATGTACGGTACGATGAGGATCTGAACAGACCATTCACCTGCTCCATATGTACGGTACGATGAGGATCTGAACAGACCATTCACCTCCTCCGTATGTACGGTACGATGAGGATCTGAACAGACCATTCACCTCCTCCGTATGTACGGTACGATGAGGATCTGAACAGACCATTCACCTGCTCCATATGTACGGTACGATGAGGATCTGAACAGACCAGTCACCTGCTCCATATGTACGGTACGATGAGGATCTGAACAGACCAGTCACCTGCTCCATACGTACGGTACGATGAGGATCTGAACAGACCAGTCACCTGCTCCATATGTACGGTACGATGAGGATCTGAACAGACCAGTCACCTGCTCCATATGTACGGTACGATGAGGATCTGAACAGACCAGTCACCTGCTCCATATGTACGGGTACGATGAGGATCTGAACAGACCAGTCACCTGCTCCATATGTACGGTACGATGAGGATCTGAACAGACCAGTCACCTGCTCCATATGTACGGTACGATTAGGATCTGAACAGACCATTCACCTGCTCCATATGTACGGTACGATGAGGATCTGAACAGACCAGTCACCTGCTCCATATGTACGGTACGATGAGGATCTGAACAGACCATTCACCTGCTCCATATGTACGGTACGATGAGGATCTGAACAGACCAGTCACCTGCTCCATAAGTACGGTACGATGAGGATCTGAACAGACCATTCACCTCCTCCATATGTACGGTACGATGAGGATCTGAACAGACCATTCACCTCCTCCGTATGTACGGTACGATGAGGATCTGAACAGACCAGTCACCTGCTCCATATGTACGGTACGATGAGGATCTGAACAGACCATTCACCTGCTCCATATGTACGGTACGATGAGGATCTGAACAGACCATTCACCTGCTCCATATGTACGGTACGATGAGGATCTGAACAGACCATTCACCTCCTCCGTATGTACGGTACGATGAGGATCTGAACAGACCATTCACCTGCTCCATATGTACTATGAGGATCTGAACAGACCATTCACCTCCTCCGTATGTACGGTACGATGAGGATCTGAACAGACCATTCACCTGCTCCATATGTACGGTACGATGAGTATCTGAACAGACCAGTCACCTGCTCCATACGTACGGTACGATGAGGATCTGAACAGACCATTCACCTGCTCCATATGTACGGTACGATGAGGATCTGAACAGACCATTCACCTGCTCCATATGTACGGTACGATGAGGATCCGAACAGACCATTCACCTCCTCCATATGTGCGGTACGGTGAGGATCTGAACAGACCATTCACCTGCTCCATACGTACGGTACGATGAGGATCTGAACAGACCAGTCACCTGCTCCATATGTACGGTACGATGAGGATCTGAACAGACCAGTCACCTGCTCCATATGTACGGTACGATGAGTATCTGAACAGACCAGTCACCTGCTCCATACGTACGGGTACGATGAGGATCTGAACAGACCAGTCACCTGCTCCATATGTACGGTACGATGAGGATCTGAACAGACCATTCACCTGCTCCATATGTACGGTACGATGAGGATCTGAACAGACCATTCACCACCTCCATATGTACGGTACGATGAGTATCTGAACAGACCATTCACCTGCTCCATATGTATGATGAGGATCTGAACAGACCAGTCACCTGCTCCATATGTACGATACGATGAGGATCTGAACAGACCATTCACCTGCTCCATATGTACGGTACGATGAGGATCTGAACAGACCAGTCACCTGCTCCATATGTACGATGAGGATCTGAACAGACCAGTCACCTGCTCCATATGTACGGTACGATGAGTATCTGAACAGACCATTCACCTGCTCCATATGTACGGTACGATGAGGATCTGAACAGACCATTCACCTCCTCCATATGTACGGTACGATGAGGATCTGAACAGACCAGTCACCTGCTCCATATGTACGGTACGATGAGGATCTGAACAGACAGACAGTCTTAACAATTAGTTGTGGTTTTGAAAATATCCCCCTTAGATCACATGATCAAGGTGTCTCATTCATATGCATGGTAGGAACCGTAGGGACATAGAAGGGTGGGGGGGTGTAGGAGGCCCTTGCTTTTGGGCCCTTGCAGACAGACACACAACACAATCACCAAAGCAAATGGGATATCAACAGCGAACTCATTCCCCATCTCCCCCCCCATCTCCCCCGACTGACTGATTGATAGCAGAACCAACTGGTCTAAAGAAATGACTGAAGAATTGTTGTTATGCGCCCCAAATGGCAGACTATTCCCTCCCTCTCTTTTTTATAGGGGTACTACTTTTGTTTAAAACTAGTGCGCTATATAGGGTTCCATAGGGCCCTGGTCTATAGTAGTGCACTATATAGGGAATAGTGCTCTGGTCTAAAGTAGTGCACTATATAGGGAATAGGGCCCTGGTCTATAGTTGTGCACTATATAGGGAATAGTGCTCTGGTCTAAAGTAGTGCACTATATAGGGAATAGGGCCCTGGTCTATAGTTGTGCACTATATAGGGAATAGTGCTCTGGTCTAAAGTAGTGCACTATATAGGGAATAGGGCCCTGGTCTAAAGTAGTGCTCTATATAGGGAATAGGGCCCTGGTCTAAGTAGTGCACTACGTAGGGAATAGGGCCCTGGTCTAAAGTAGTGTTCTATATAGGGAATAGGGCCCTGGTCTATAGTAGTGCTCTATATAGGGAATAGGGCCCTGGTCTAAAGTAGTGCACTATGTAGGGAATAGGGCCCGGGTCTAAAGTGGTGCACTATATAGGGAATAGGGCCCTGGTCTAAAGTAGTGCACTATATAGGGAATAGGGCCCTGATCTATAGTAGTGCTCTATATAGGGAATAGGGCCCTGGTCTAAAGTAGTGCACTATATAGGGAATAGGGCCCTGGTCTAAAGTAGTGCACTATATAGGGAATAGGGCTCTGGTCTAAAGTAGTGCACTATATAGGGAATAGGGTGTTGTTTTGGGGACGTGTGCTAGGAGAGGAGAGGTGAATGTGGCTGGGTCACATTGTCTCCGTGATTTATATAATAGAATTGGCTTTTCTCTGGGATAAGGAAGCTTCTAGACCACAGTATTATCTCTCTGGTTGGATTGGTGTGTGTATGTGTGTGTGTGTGTTGTGGTTCAGAGATGTGCAGTACGAGGATCATTTCAAGCCGGGAAACAGACAGCACCTGGAAACCGACCGGACTCTGAGCTTCAGCTAGAGTGACGGTCCTTGACCTGCACCCTATTCCCTATATAGTACACTACTGTTAACACTAGCCCCGTGGACGGAATAGGGGACGATTTGGAACGTGTCTCGTACACTACTGTTAACACTAGCCCTGTGGACGGAATAGGGGACGAGTCTCGTACACTACTGTTAACACTAGCCCTGTGGGCTGAATAGGGGACGACTTGGAACGTGTCTCGTACACTACTGTTAACACTAACCCTGTGGACGGAATAGGGGACGATTTGGAACGTGTCTCGTACACTACTGTTAACACTAGCCCTGTGGACGGAATAGGGGACGATTTGGAACGTGTCTCGTACACTACTGTTAACACTAGCCCTGTGGACGGAATAGGGGACGATTTGGAACGTCTCTCGTACACTACTGTTAACACTAACCCTGTGGACGGAATAGGGGACGATTTGGAACGTGTCTCGTACACTACTGTTAACACTAGCCCTGTGGACGGAATAGGGGACGATTTGGAACGTGTCTCGTACACTACTGTTAACACTAGCCCTGTGGACGGAATAGGGGACGATTTGGAACGTCTCTCGTACACTACTGTTAACACTAGCCCCGTGGACGGAATAGGGGACGATTTGGAACGTCTCTCGTACACTACTGTTAACACTAGCCCCGTGGACGGAATAGGGGACGATTTGGAACGTGTCTCGTACACTACTGTTAACACTAGCCCTGTGGACGGAATAGGGGACGATTTGGAACGTGTCTCGTACACTACTGTTAACACTAGCCCTGTGGACGGAATAGGGGACGATTTGGAACGTCTCTCGTACACTACTGTTAACACTAGCCCCGTGGACGGAATAGGGGACGATTTGGAACGTCTCTCGTACACTACTGTTAACACTAGCCCCGTGGACGGAATAGGGGACGATTTGGAACGTGTCTCGTACACTACTGTTAACACTAGCCCTGTGGACGGAATAGGGGACGATTTGGAACGTGTCTCGTACACTACTGTTAACACTAGCCCTGTGGACGGAATAGGGGACGAGTCTTGTACACTACTGTTAACACTAGCCCTGTGGATGGAATAGGGGACGATTTGGGACGTGTGTCTCGTTGATATTTGACTCACTTCATACATGGATTTTTCTCTCACCGATTCTCTTCCACTTGTTTCGTTCTCGTGTGTTCATCAGAAATACCAGTCGTTGTGACCTACTTACCAAACGTGAGAGAAATCTACATTAAGATGCATTGGAGAGGACAGCGATAGTTAGTTTAGAAACATGTTTATTTGTTCTGAAAGGGTGTTTGAGTCCAGAAGTACGAGTCTGCCTCATGAACAATGTTTATAAAAGACTGTAGACTGTGTTCCACTAGTGTACACAACCTGATGTTAGTGTACACAGCCTGATGTTAGCGTACACAGCCTGATGTTAGTGTACACAACCTGATGTTAGGGTACACAACCTGATGTTAGTGTACACAGCCTGATGTTAGTGTACACAGCCTGATGTTAGTGTACACAGCCTGATGTTAGTGTACACAGCCTGATGTTAGTGTACACAGCCTGATGTTAGGGTACACAACCTGATGTTAGGGTACGCAACCTGATGTTAGGGTACACAACCTGATGTTAGGGTACACAGCCTGATGTTAGTGTACACAGCCTGATGTTAGTGTACACAGCCTGATGTTAGTGTACACAGCCTGATGTTAGGGTACACAGCCTGATGTTAGTGTACACAACCTGTTAGTGTACGCAACCTGATGTTAGGGTACACAACCTGATGTTAGGGTACACAACCTGATGTTAGTGTACACAACCTGATGTTAGTGTACACAACCTGATGTTAGTGTACACAACCTGATGTTAGTGTACACAACCTGATGTTAGTGTACGCAGCCTGATGTTAGGGTACGCAGCCTGATGTTAGGGTACGCAGCCTGATGTTAGGGTACACAGCCTGATGTTAGGGTACACAGCCTGATGTTAGGGTACACAGCCTGATGTTAGTGTACACAGTCTGATGTTAGGGTACACAGCCTGATGTTAGGGTACACAGCCTGATGTTAGGGTACACAGCCTGATGTTAGGGTACACAGCCTGATGTTAGGGTACACAGCCTGATGTTAGGGTACACAGCCTGATGTTAGGGTACACAGCCTGATGTTAGGGTACACAGCCTGATGTTAGGGTACACAGCCTGATGTTAGGGTACACAGCCTGATGTTAGGGTACACAGCCTGATGTTAGGGTACACAGCCTGATGTTAGGGTACACAGCCTGATGTTAGTGTGCACAGCCTGATGTTAGTGTGCACAGCCTGATGTTAGTGTGCACAGCCTGATGTTAGTGTGCACAGCCTGATGTTAGTGTGCACAGCCTGATGTTAGTGTGCACAGCCTGATGTTAGTGTGCACAGCCTGATGTTAGTGTGCACAGCCTGATGTTAGTGTGCACAGCCTGATGTTAGTGTACACAACCTGATGTTAGTGTACACAACCTGATGTTAAGGTACACAGCCTGATGTTAGGGTACACAGCCTGATGTTAGGGTACACAGCCTGATGTTAGTGTACACAGCCTGATGCCCCCGGTACGAATTCTGAATTCTGCATTAACGCGACCCCTTAGTTTAACTTGCTAGTCTTCTGAATTCTGCATTAACGCGACCCCTTAGTTTAACTTGCTAGTCTTCTGAATTCTGCATTAACGCGACCCCTTAGTTTAACTTGCTAGTCTTTTAAGTATCAATGACGGGGAAACACACAGTGCATTCAGATCTCTTTACTTTTTTCAACATTTTGTTACGTTACAGCCTTATTCTAAAATGAGTTTAATAAAATAAAATCCTCATCAATCTACACACAATACCCCATAATGACATCACAATACCCCATAATGACATCACAATACCCCATAATGAGAGGTGGGGCTGGTATGGGATAGATGTTCTGAGTGGGGGGGGGGGGGGACTGGTTGGGGATAGATGTTCTGAGGAGGTGGGTGGGGGGGGGACTGGTTGAGGGATGGATGTTCTGAGTGGGGGGGGGGGGGGGACTGGTTGAGGGATGGATGTTTTGAGGGGGGGGACTGGTTGAGGGATGGATGTTCTGAGGGGGGGGACTGGTTGGGGGATGTTCTGAGGAGGGGGGGACTGGTTGGGGGATGTTCTGAGGAGGGGGGGACTGGTTGGGGGATGTTCTGAGGAGGGGGGGACTGGTTGGGGGATGTTCTGAGGAGGGGGGGACTGGTTGGGGGTCCAGAATGAGTGTTTGGGGTTAAGTAGGGGGGTTGGAGGCCACAGCTGGCCAATGAGACACGGATTAATCAATTTCTCTCCATCTCTCTCTCTCTCTCTGTTACTTAATAGCCAGACTGGTGTGTGTCTGACTCTGACTGCGGCCTGTGATTGACTGGGATGGTACACACACACACAAACAGTCACACTCGGAGTGATGTGTAAATGTGCTGTCTGTCCTCGTTAACCTCCCGGTGCTGTCTGTCTCCGGTCTTCCTCTACTCTATTCTGTCTGTCAGTGGGAGGCCAGGGGAGGAATATGGCTGATTCCCCAGCAGAGAGGGAGATGGTTGATTCCCCAGCAGAGAGGGAGATGGTTGATTCAGTCTGCTGTCATGTATTTATAACCTACCTGATGAATGGAAAAAGTAAAAGTCTCCTCCTCCCTCTGCCTGTCCTTTCTCCTCCTTCCTTCCCTCTCTCTCTCCACCTCTCCTTCTCTCCCCCACCCTCTCTCCTCCCCCTCTCTCCTCCCCCTCTCCACCCTCTCCTTCTCCCCCTCTCCACCTCTCCTTCTCCCCCTCTCCATCTCTCCTTCTCCACCTCTCCTTCTCCCCCCAACCCTCTCTCCTCCCCCTCCCCCACCCTCTCTCCTCCACCCTCCCTCTCTCCTCCCCCTCTCCCCCTCTAGTCCAGTATCAGATGGAGATGATGCGGTCTCTTCGTCATGTCAACATTGACCATCTTCATGTGGGCTGGTACCAGTCAACCTATTATGGATCATTTGTCAGCCGGGCCCTGCTGGACTCTCAGTTCAGTTACCAGCACGCCATCGAGGAGTCTGTCGTTCTCATCTACGGTAAGTCATCCGTCTGACACACACACACACACACACACACACACACACACACCTGACAAGGCTGCTAAGGTGTGAGCCATGCTCACCTACAGTAAGTGGAGATTGGATGGAAACTAAAGTTTTATATAGCTGACACACACATACATATACATCACATCCACCCTGAAACAATACTACTGTCTCTGCTGTTAAGGTGCTGCTAGGTGGTAGTGATGCTAGGTGGTAGTGATGCTACTGTCTCTGCTGTTAAGGTGCTGCTAGGTGGTAGTGATGCTAGGTGGTAGTGATACTACTGTCTCTGCTGTTAAGGTGCTGCTAGGTGGTAGTGATGCTAGGTGGTAGTGATACTACTGTCTCTGCTGTTAAGGTGCTGCTAGGTGGTAGTGATGCTAGGTGGTAGTGATGCTACTGTCTCTGCTGTTAAGGTGCTGCTAGGTGGTAGTGATGCTAGGTGGTAGTGATGCTAGGTGGTAGTGATACTCCTGTCTCTGCTGTTAAGGTGCTGCTAGGTGGTAGTGCTGCTAGGTGGTAGTGATGCTAGGTGGTAGTGATACTCCTGTCTCTGCTGTTAAGGTGCTGCTAGGTGGTAGTGCTGCTAGGTGGTAGTGCTGCTAGGTGGTAGTGATGCTAGGTGGTAGTGATACTCCTGTCTCTGCTGTTAAGGTGCTGCTAGGTGGTAGTGATGCTAGGTGGTAGTGATACTCCTGTCTCTGCTGTTAAGGTGCTGCTAGGTGGTAGTGCTGCTAGGTGGTAGTGATGCTAGGTGGTAGTGATACTCCTGTCTCTGCTGTTAAGGTGCTGCTAGGTGGTAGTGATGCTAGGTGGTAGTGATACTACTGTCTCTGCTGTTAAGGTGCTGCTAGGTGGTAGTGATGCTAGGTGGTAGTGATGCTACTGTCTCTGCTGTTAAGGTGCTGCTAGGTGGTAGTGATGCTACTGTCTCTGCTGTTAAGGTGCTGCTAGGTGGTAGTGATACTCCTGTCTCTGCTGTTAAGGTGCTGCTAGGTGGTAGTGATGCTACTGTCTCTGCTGTTAAGGTGCTGCTAGGTGGTAGTGCTGCTAGGTGGTTGTGATACTCCTGTCTCTGCTGTTAAGGTGCTGCTAGGTGGTAGTGCTGCTAGGTGGTAGTGCTGCTAGGTGGTAGTGATACTCCTGTCTCTGCTGTTAAGGTGCTGCTAGGTGGTAGTGATACTACTGTCTCTGCTGTTAAGGTGCTGCTAGGTGGTAGTGATGCTCCTGTCTCTGCTGTTAAGGTGCTGCTAGGTGGTAGTGATACTCCTGTCTCTGCTGTTAAGGTGCTGCTAGGTGGTAGTGCTGCTAGGTGGTAGTGCTGCTAGGTGGTAGTGCTGCTAGGTGGTAGTGCTGCTAGGTGGTAGTGCTGCTAGGTGGTAGTGATACTCCTGTCTCTGCTGTTAAGGTGCTGCTAGGTGGTAGTGATACTACTGTCTCTGCTGTTAAGGTGCTGCTAGGTGGTAGTGATGCTACTGTCTCTGCTGTTAAGGTGCTGCTAGGTGGTAGTGATGCTCCTGTCTCTGCTGTTAAGGTGCTGCTAGGTGGTAGTGCTGCTAGGTGGTAGTGATACTACTGTCTCTGCTGTTAAGGTTAGGTGGTAGTGATACTACTGTCTCTGCTGTTAAGGCGCTGCTAGGTGGTAGTGATGCTAGGTGGTAGTGATACTACTGTCTCTGCTGTTAAGGTGCTGCTAGGTGGTAGTGATGCTACTGTCTCTGCTGTTAAGGTGCTGCTAGGTGGTAGTGATACTCCTGTCTCTGCTGTTAAGGTGCTGCTAGGTGGTAGTGCTGCTAGGTGGTAGTGATACTACTGTCTCTGCTGTTAAGGTGCTGCTAGGTGGTAGTGATACTACTGTCTCTGCTGTTAAGGTGCTGCTAGGTGGTAGTGATGCTACTGTCTCTGCTGTTAAGGTGCTGCTAGGTGGTAGTGATACTACTGTCTCTGCTGTTAAGGTGCTGCTAGGTGGTAGTGCTGCTAGGTGGTAGTGATACTCCTGTCTCTGCTGTTAAGGTGCTGCTAGGTGGTAGTGATGCTACTGTCTCTGCTGTTAAGGTGCTGCTAGGTGGTAGTGATACTACTGTCTCTGCTGTTAAGGTGCTGCTAGGTGGTAGTGATACTCCTGTCTCTGCTGTTAAGGTGCTGCTAGGTGGTAGTGATGCTAGGTGGTAGTGATACTCCTGTCTCTGCTGTTAAGGTGCTGCTAGGTGGTAGTGATGCTACTGTCTCTGCTGTTAAGGTGCTGCTAGGTGGTAGTGATGCTACTGTCTCTGCTGTTAAGGTGCTGCTAGGTGGTAGTGATACTCCTGTCTCTGCTGTTAAGGTGCTGCTAGGTGGTAGTGGTACTCCTGTCTCTGCTGTTAAGGTGCTGCTAGGTGGTAGTGATGCTCCTGTCTCTGCTGTTAAGGTGCTGCTAGGTGGTAGTGATGCTACTGTCTCTGTTGTTAAGGTGCTGCTAGGTGGTAGTGATGCTAGGTGGTAGTGATGCTAGGTGGTAGTGATGCTACTGTCTCTGTTGTTAAGGTGCTGCTAGGTGGTAGTCTGTGAGGCTAGTAGTGAGAAGATAAAACACCTTTTGCACATGACGGTAGTTGATTTTCTGTGTTGGGTGACAACAGGGATGACAGATCTAACCCGGCGCTGACAGGAGCTGGACACAACCGCTGTAGACGGAGAACAGAAACATTCATGTTGTTTGTTTGTGGGTGTTTTAATGATGAGAACAGAGAGTGACGTGTCCAGATGATGTCCTCTCTAAATGGGATCAGGGTTTAGTAATATGCTCAAGCTTTCATTGGTACAAAAAAAACAACTTTTAGACAGGATGTTTTTTGACAGGGTTTTCTCAGCCCTGGGGCGGCAGGGTAGCCTAGTGGTTAGAGTGTAGAGGTGGCAGGGTAGCCTAGTGGTTAGAGTGTTGGACTAGTAACCGGAAGGTTGCAAGTTCAAACCCCCGAGCTGACACGGTCTGCAAATGTCTGCAAATCTGTCGTTCTGCCCCTGAACAGGCAGTTAACCCACTGTTCCTAGGCCGTCATTGAAAATAAGAATTTATTCTTAACTGACTTGCCTGGTTAAATAAAGGTAAATAAAAGTGTAATGTCACCTAAAAGTGCCTTCTGAAAGTATTCACACCTCCTTTTTACCCTTTTTCCACATTCTGTTGTTACAAAGTCAGATTTAAAATGTATCTAATTGTGTTGTTTGTGTGTGTTTTTTTTGTGTCAATGATCCTCGTAAAATATTTCTGTCAGATTTGGAAGATAGATCACCCCAGTGTAATGTACCACAATACATTTACATGATTTCCACTGTCTCTATAGCCAAGATCTAGTCTGATTTTCAGAACACACAGGAGCAGATTCCACTTATCTCTCTCTCTCTTTTTTTACCCAGTGAAGGTCACATGCAGTTTGGCCACGGTGTGTTTTACAGATGTGATGCTATCTATTCATCTCCCAACTCCTGTGTATATTTGGCTTTGTGTTTTGGGTTATTGGAAGGTGAATTCATCTCACCAGTGTCTGTTGGAAAGCAGACTGAGCCAGGTTCTCCTCTAGGGTGTTGCCTGAGGAGGTTCTCCTCTAGGGTGTTGCCTGAGGAGGTTCTCCTCTAGGGTGTTGCCGGTGCTTTAGGTTCATTTACGGCTCCTTTTACCCTAAACCCCCCCCAGTCCCGACATACTCTACTGGCGGACCGGAGCCAGACCCAGAACCGGGTCAATACGGACCGCAAGGCCCGAAGAAAGTTTAAAAAAAGATACAGTAGCAGTCGAAAGTTTGACACATCTACTCATTCAAGGGTTTTTCTTTATTTTTTTACTATTTTCTACATTGTAGAATAATAATGAAGACATCAACACTATAAAATAACACATATGGAATCATGTTGTAATGAGAGAAAAAAAGTGTTCAACAAATCAAAAGTATATTTTAGATTTGAGATTCTTCAAAGTAGCTTTGCACACGCTTGACATTCTCTCAACCAGCTTCACCTGGAATTATTTTCCAACAGTCTTGAAGGAGTTCCCACATATGCTGAGCACTTGTTGGCTGCTTTTCCTTCACTCTGCGGTCCAACTCATCCCAAACCTTCTCAGTTGGGTTGAGGTCGGGTGATTGTGGAGGCCAGGTCATCTGATGCAGCACCCCATTACTCTCCTTCTTGGTCAAATAGCCCTTACACCGCCTGGAGGTGTGTTGGGTCATTGTCCTGTTGAAAAACAAATTATTGTCCCACAAAACGCAAACCAGATGGGATGGCGTATCACTTCAGAATGAGGTGGTAGCCATGCTGGTGAAGTGTGCTTTGAATTCTAAATAAATCACAGACTGTGTCACCAGCGACGCATTCCCACACCATCACACCTCCTCCTCCATGCTTCACGGTGGAAATCACACATGCAGAGATCATCCGTTCACCTACTCTGCATCACACAAAGATACGGAGGCTGTAACCAAAATATCTCAAATTTGAACTCATCAGACCAAAGGACAGATTTCCACCGGTCTAATGTCCATTTCTTGTGTTTCTTGCCCCAAGCAAGTCTCTTCTTATTATTGGTGTCCTTTTAAAAAAAAATGTTTAACTAGTCAGTTAAGAACAAATTCTAATTTTACAATGCCGGCCTAACCCGGACAGCGCTGGGCCAATTGTGCGCAGCCCCATGGGATTCCCGACCACGGCCTGTTATGACAAAGCCCACTGAGATGCAGTGCTTTAGACCACCGTGCCACTCGGGAGCCCAAAAATAGTTGTTTTTTTGTTGTTGCAGCATTTCGACCATGAAGGCCTGATTTCACACAGTCTCCTCTGAACAGTTGATGTTGAGATGTGGCTGTTACTGGAACTCTGTGAAGCATTTATTTGGGCTGCATTCTGAGGTGCAGGTAACTCTAATGAACTCATCCTCTGCAGCAGAGGTAACTCTGGGCGGTCCTCATGAGAGCCAGTTTCACCATAGTGCTTGATGGTTTATCTGCACTTGAAGAAACTTTCAAAGTTGTTGACATTTTCCGGATTGACTGATCTTCATGTCTGAAAGTAATGATGGACTGTCGTTTTTCTTTGCTTATTTGAGCTGTTAATATGGACTTGGTCTGTTACCAAATAGGGCTATCTTCTGTATACCACCCCTACCGTGTCACAACACAACTGATTGGCTCAAACACTTTAAGAAGGAAAGAAAGTGCACAAATTAACTTTTAACAAGGCACACCTGTTAATTGAAATGCATTCCAGGTGACTACCTCATGAAGCTGGTTAAGAGAATGCCAAGAGTGTGCAAAGCTGTCAAGGCCAAAGGGTTGCTACTTTGAAGAATCTCAAATATAAAAAATATAGTTTTGCAGCCCCATGCAAAATGTGTAGAAAACATAATTCATCTTTGACATTAAGGGTTGTTGTTGGAAGGCCAATGACAACAACAACAACAACAACAACAACAACAAAAATCTAAATTTGTATCTATTTTAAAATCAAGCGGTACCATAACAAAATGTGTAAAAGTCAGAACGGATGTGAATACTTCCTGAAGACATAAATGAGGTTTGATGATTGGTCACATGACCCAGGCCATGTCCTCTTCTGCCTCTGTCAGTAGCTGTGTTTCAGGAAGTCTTCATGATGGTGTGAATATGAGAAAGACTTGAACATCTTGGTTCTGTTATAATCTCCACCCGGCACAGCCAGAAGAGGACTGGTCCACCCCTCATAGCCTGGTTCCTCTCTAGGTTTATAATCTCCACCCGGCACAGCCAGAAGAGGACTGGCCACCCCTCAGAGCCTGGTTCCTCTCTAGGTTTATAATCTCCACCCCTCATAGCCTGGTTACTCTCTAGGTTTATAATCTCCACCTGGCACAGCCAGAAGAGGACTGGCCCACCCCTCATAGCCTGGTTCCTCTCTAGGTTTATAATCTCCACCCGGCACAGCCAGAAGAGGACTGGTCCACCCCTCATAGCCTGGTTCCTCTCTAGGTTTATAATCTCCACCCGGCACAGCCAGAAGAGGACTGGCCACCCCTCAGAGCCTGGTTCCTCTCTAGGTTTATAATCTCCACCCCTCATAGCCTGGTTACTCTCTAGGTTTATAATCTCCACCTGGCACAGCCAGAAGAGGACTGGCCCACCCCTCATAGCCTGGTTCCTCTCTAGGTTTATAATCTCCACCCGGCACAGCCAGAAGAGGACTGGCCCACCCGTCATAGCCTGGTTCCTCTAGGTTTATAATCTCCACCCCTCATAGCCTGGTTCCTCTCTAGGTTTATAATCTCCACCTGGCACAGCCAGAAGAGGACTGGCCCACCCCTCAGAGCCTGGTTCCTCTCTAGGTTTATAATCTCCACCTGGCACAGCCAGAAGAGGACTGGCCACCCCTCATAGCCTGGTTCCTCTAGGTTTATAATCTCCACCCCTCAGAGCCTGGTTCCTCTCTAGGTTTATAATCTCCACCTGGCACAGCCAGAAGAGGACTGGCCCACCCGTCATAGCCTGGTTCCTCTAGGTTTATAATCTCCACCCCTCATAGCCTGGTTCCTCTCTAGGTTTATAATCTCCACCTGGCACAGCCAGAAGAGGACTGGCCCACCCCTCATAGCCTGGTTCCTCTAGGTTTATAATCTCCACCCCTCATAGCCTGGTTCCTCTCTAGGTTTATAATCTCCACCTGGCACAGCCAGAAGAGGACTGGCCACCCCTCATAGCCTGGTTCCTCTCTAGGTTTATAATCTCCACCTGGCACAGCCAGAAGAGGACTGGCCACCCCTCATAGCCTGGTTCCTCTCTAGGTTTATAATCTCCACCTGGCACAGCCAGAAGAGGACTGGCCACCCCTCATAGCCTGGTTCCTCTCTAGGTTTATAATCTCCACCTGGCACAGCCAGAAGAGGACTGGCCACCCCTCATAGCCTGGTTCCTCTCTAGGTTTCTTCCTAGGTTCTGGCCTTTCTAGGGAGTTTTTCCTAGCCACCGTGCTTCTACACCTGCATTGCTTGCTGTTTGGGGTTTTAGGCTGGGTTTCTGTACAGCACTTTGAGATATCAGCTGATGTAAGAAGGGCTTTATAAATACATTTGATTGATTGATTTGGTTGGTGACATCCTCATGATATTGCTCTGACAGGTCTTCCTCCATTAGTCCCCTGTCCTCAAGACATCTTCAGGGTGACCTCTGTCCCAAATGGTTACCTTATTCCCTATATAGTAGTGCACTACTCTTGTTGTTACCAAGCGCTCTGTGGGGACATGTTTCTCAGTTGAACACGTGAACGTGACAGGAGAGTCTGATGTTCCCTGACTATGTGTCAGGAAGACGAGCAGTTCGTAACTCACTCAGTCTTCTGCATGTTTAATGAGGGACCACTGTTAATCCGTTGGCAATCAATAATGAAGTGAATACCTAGGATTCATTCAAAATGGCACCTTATTCCCTATATAGGGCTGTCTGGTCAAAAGTAGTGTGCTCTATAGGGTATAAGGTACCATTTGAATAGGGTGCCATCTGTTTAGGGAATAGGGTGCCATCTGTATAGGGAATAGGGTGCCATCTGTATAGGGTATAGGGTGCCATCTGTATAGGGTATAGGGTGCCATCTTTCGGTACTTCTGTCAAATGCGTCTCATATCACATAAGGAATGAGAGGACGGAGCCTAGTAATTCGTCTGAATGTTCTCTAGGGGGCAGTAGTGAGCTATAGCCAGGCTACTTGTGCAAGCTAGAAGAGAGAGTTCCCACAGCTTCTTCAAACTAAAACATCATAACTCCAGTTGACAGAACTGGTTCCGGACTCCAACCCAGGGGAATACTTTGCTTACAGAGCAGACGAGGGTCCGACCCACCGAAACAACGAAGGTTTAGCTATTTTCACACACACACAACATTTGCATTGTAACGTTGTCGTTTATTCTACTAAATTAGAATTGTTTTTGAGTGACAATGAACAGATATACAGTACGACATTCATCAAGTCAAACCTTACTGTGAAATGCTGAATACAACAGGTACCTTACCGTGAAATGCTGAATACAACAGGTACCTTACCGTGAAATGCTGAATACAACAGGTACCTTACCGTGAAATACTGACTACAACAGGTACATTACTGTGAAATGCTGAATACATCAGGTACCTTACTGTGAAATACTGAATACAACAGGTGTAGTAGACCTTACCGTGAAATGCTGAATACAACAGGTACCTTACCGTGAAATGCTGAATACAGCAGGTGTAGTAGACCTTACAGTGAAATACTGAATACAACAGGTGTAGTAGACCTTACAGTGAAATGCTGAATACAACAGGTGTAGTAGACCTTACAGTGAAATACTGAATACAACAGGTGTAGTAGACCTTACAGTGAAATGCTGAATACAACAGGTGTAGTAGACCTTACAGTGAAATGCTGAATACAACAGGTGTAGTAGACCTTACAGTGAAATGCTGAATACAACAGGTGTGGTAGACCTTAGAGTGAAATGCTGAATACAACAGGTGTAGTAGACCTTACAGTGAAATGCTGACTACAACAGGTGTAGTAGACCTTACAGTGAAATGCTGAATACAACAGGTGTAGTAGACCTTACAGTGAAATGCTGAATACAACAGGTGTAGTAGACCTTACAGTGAAATGCTGAATACAACAGGTGTAGTAGACCTTACAGTGAAATGCTGAATACAACAGGTGTAGTAGACCTTACAGTGAAATGCTGAATACAACAGGTGTAGTAGACCTCACAGTAGAAATGCTGAATATAACAGGTGTAGTAGACCTTACAGTGAAATGCTGAATACAACAGGTGTAGTAGACCTTACAGTGAAATGCTGAATACAACAGATGTAGTAGACCTTACAGTGAAATGCTGATTACAACAGGTGTAGTAGACCTCACAGTGAAATGCTGAATACAACAGGTGTAGTAGACCTTACAGTGAAATGCTGAATACAACTGGTGTAGTAGACCTTACAGTGAAATGCTGAATACAACAGGTGTAGGTAGTTCACCTCACAGTGAAATGCTGAATACAACAGGTGTAGTAGACCTCACAGTGAAATGCTGAATACAACAGGTGTAGTAGACCTTACAGTGAAATGCTGAATACAACAGGTGTAGTAGACCTTACAGTGAAATGCTGAATACAACAGATGTAGTAGACCTTACAGTGAAATGCTGAATACAACAGGTGTAGTAGACCTTACAGTGAAATGCTGAATACAACAGGTGTAGTAGACCTCACAGTGAAATGCTGAATACAACAGGTGTAGTAGACCTCACAGTGAAATGCTGAATACAACAGGTGTAGTAGACCTCACAGTGAAATGCTGAATACAACTGGTGTAGTAGACCTTACAGTGAAATGCTTACTTACAATAATGCAGTTGTTGGTTAAGAAAATAGAGTTAAGAAAATAAATACTAAATAAACGGAAGTGAAAATAATGAAATAAAATCAAAAAGTAACACAGACCAATTACATAACAGGTGTTTAGTCCCAGGGTCCTTAGCTTAGTGATGAGCTTTGTGAGTGTAACGGATGTGAAACGGCTAGCTTAGTTAGCGTGGGCGCTAAATAGCGTTTCAATCAGTGACGTCACTTGCTCTGAGACCTTGAAGTAGTAGTTCCCCTTGCTCTGCAAGGGCCGCGGCTTTTGTGGAGCGATGGGTAACGATGCTTCGAGGGTGACTGTTGATGTGTGCAGAAGGTCCCTAGTTCGCGCCCGGGTATGGGCGAGGGGACGGTTTAAATTTGTACTGTTACATGGGCACCACTGTGCTTCTACACCTGCATTGCTTGCTGTTTGGGGGTTTTAGGCTGAGTTTCTGTACAGCACTTTGAGATATCAGCTGATGTACGAAGGGCTATATAAAATACATTTGATTTGGTGTTGAACGCTGAGCTGTAGTCGGTGAACAGCGTTCTCACATAAGCGTTCCTGTTTGTTCAGGTGGGGGGAAACGGGGCCAGTGTGGAGAGGCGATTGAGACTTAGCGTCACCTTGTAGATTTGTTGTATGCGAATTGGAGTCTAGAGTTTCCGGCATGCTGGAGTTTGTGAGCCACAACCTTTTCAAAGCCCTTTCACGGCTACCGACGCGACTGCTACGTTGTGCTTGTCATTTAGTGTCGCGAGAATTGTCAATCCCATTGATGATAATAATCACTATAGCTTTGACCAATTGACCAAAGGCCCTGGTTAATAGAAGAATTAGACAAAGTCCCAGTCTGCATTAGATCAATACTTTATATCAGAGAGTACTCAGTCTTTTTATCACACACACACACACACAAACTCACATCAGTAGAAACTCCACCTCTCTTTAGGTGGGCTGTATTTTTCCACAATACTAGAGACATAGTTTCTCATTATCTTCTGCAAGCCTAGCCAGTTCAGTTGGCCTTGAATGCCTCAACTATACCTAGCTCATATTGAGAAATAGTAACACAATGGCCTATTGAATTATGACTCCAACACATTTCATACAATTTATATGGTTTCAGGGTGGAATACTTTAGTCATTACTTTAAACATATAAATTCCATTATCATTTAGGCAGGCGACCTTCGCTTTCTTGTGCACAGGGACTATGGTGGTCTGTTTGAAACATGTTGGTATTGCAGACTCAGTCAGGGAGAGGTTGAAAATGTCAGTGAAGACACTTGCCAGTTGGTCCGCACATGCTTTGAGACCACGTCCTGGTAATCCGTCTGGCCCCTATGGCTTTGTGAATGTTGACCTGTTTAATAAGGTCTTGCTACGGAGAGCGTGATCACACAGTCATCCGGAACAGCTGGTGCTCTCATGCATGCTTCAATGTTGCTTGCCTCGAAGCTAGCATAAAAGGCATTTAGCTCGTCTGATAGGCGCGCGTCACATGTTAGCGTTTATAATATGATTACACAACCCAAAAGTAATGTGAAATAAACTCATAACTCAACAGAAACATACTGTATGTAGACTGCTTCATGTTTGTCTGTGCTTGCTAGCAGTAGCCAAATAGCCAGCCGGCAGCCCTGGGCAGAGCATTACACCCTGGGAAGTGAAATGTACTCTGATATTTGTTGTATGCTGTGTAAATTCCATTGTATTTCTATGGCGTGTAGTAGATGGCGTGTAGACTACATGTCCTCCGTCGTGACTTCCCCTAAAGGCCCATTTGCTAGCCTGCTAGCCGCAGCCAGCTAGCTATCTAGAGCATATCGGACTGTTAACTGAAGAGGTCCATCAGCCAATTTCTTGGGCTACAATAACTATTTTGCCAATTGGCCTGGACCTTTTTACTGCCGACACGGGGCCCTGCGACTTGTCTGCCGACGTAACCGTCCGAGGGGGGCTACAACAGACTGTCCCATCGCAACGTCCCCCTAAGGCCCTTCTGCTTGTCTGCTAGCCCCGGCCCGCTAGCTGTCTGAATCGCCATGTCTCCAGCCCGCCTAGCTACCAACTGGTCCCTATGATCACTTGGCTACGCATGCCTCTCCCTAATGTCAATATACCTTGTCCATTGCTGTTTTGGTTAGAGATTATTGTCTTATTTCACTGTAGAGCCTCCATCCCTGTCCAAAATGCCTTGTCCATTGCTGTTTTGGTTAGTGATTGTCTTATTTCACCGTAGAGCCTCCAGCCCTGTTCAATATGCCTTGTCCATTGCTGTTTTGGTTAGTGATTGTCTTATTTCACTGTAGAGCCTCGAGCCCTAGTCAATATGTCTCTCCCTAATGTCAATATGCCTTGTCCATTGCTGTTTTGGTTAGTGATTATTGTCTTAGCTGGCCCTTTTGTTTCACTGTAGAGCCTCCAGCCCTGCTCACTATGCCTTAGCTGGCCCTTTTTATTTCACCTCCCACACGTGCGGTGACCTCACCTGGTCTAAATTATGTCTCTAGAGACAAAACCTCTCTCATCGTCACCTCATCACCTCTCTCAATGCCTAGGTTTACCTCCACTGTATTCACATCCTACCATACTCTTGTACATTATGCCTTGAATCTATTCTTCCGCGCCCAGAAACCTGCTCCTTTCACTCTCTGTGCCGAAAGCACGAGACAAGTTTTTATAGCCTTTACCCTTATCCTACTCATCCTCTGGTGATGTGGAGGTTAATCCAGGCCCTGCAGCGCCTAGCTCCACTCTCATTCCCTAGGCGCTCTCATTTATTGACTTCTGTAACCGTAAAACCCTTGGTTTCATGCATGTTAACATTAGAAACCTCCTCCCTAAGTTTGTTTTATTCACTGCTTTAGCACACTGTGCCAACCCGGATGTCCTAGCCGTGTCTGAATCCTGGTTTAGGAAGGCCAACAAAAATCCTGAGAATTCCATCCCCAACTATAACATTTTCCGACAAGATAGGGGGGCGGCGTTGTAATCTACTGCAGAGAGAGCCTGCAGAGTTCTGTCATATTATCCAGGCCCAAACAATTCGAGCTTCTTCTTCTAAAAATCCACCTTTCCAGAAACAAGTCTCTCTCCATTGCCGCTTGTTATAGACCCCCTCAGCCCCCAGCTGTGCCCTGGACACCATATGTGAATTGATTGCCCCCCATCTATCTTAAGAGCTCGTACTGTTATGTGACCTAAACTGGGGCATGCTTAACGCCCCGGCCGTCCTACAATCTAAGCTTGATGCCCTCAATCTCACACAAAATATCAATGACTCTACCAGGTACAAACCCAAATCAGTAAACACGGGCACCTTCATAGATATCATCCTAACCAACGTGCCCTCTAAATACACCTCTGCTGTCTTCAACCAAGATCACAGCGATCACTGCCTCATTGCCTGCATCCGTAATGGGTCTGCGGTCAAACGACCTCCTCTCATCACTGTCAAACGCTCCCTAAAACACTTCAGCGAGCAGGCCTTTCTAATCGACCTGGCCGGGGTATCCTGGAAGGACGTTGACCTCATCCCGTCAGTAGTGGATGCCTGGTTATTCTTTAAGTGCTTTTCTCACCATCTTAAATAAGCCCCATTCAAAAACAATGTGAACCAAGAACAGATATAGCCATTGGTTCACCCCAGACCTGACTGCCCTTGACCAGCACAAAAACATCCTGTGGCGTACTGCATTAGCATCGAATAGCCCCCTGCGATATGCAACTTTTCAGGGAAATTAGAAACCAATATCCACAGGCAGTTAGGAAAGCTAAGGCTAGCTTTTTCAAACAAATGTGTGTCCTGAACCACCAACTCCAAAAAGTTCTGGGACACTGTAAAGTCCATGGAGAATAAGAGCGCCTCCTCCCTGCTGCCACTGCACTGAGACTGTTAAACACTGTCAGCACTGATAAATCCACGATAATTGGATCATTTCAATGGCCATGCTTTCCACCTGGCTACCCCTACCCTGGTCAACAGCCCTGCACCCCCCCACAGCAACTTGCCCAAGCCTTCCCCATTTCTCCTTCACCCAAGTCCAGATAGCTGATGTTCTGAAAGCGTTGCAAAATCTGGACCCCTACAAATCAGCCGGGCTAGACAATCTGGACCATCTAAAGTTATCTGCCGAAATTGTTGCAACCCCTATTACTAGCCTGTTCAACCTCTCGTATCGTCTGAGATCCCCAAAGGTTGGAAAGCTGCCGCGGTCATCCCCCTCTTCAAAGTGAGAGAAACTCTAGACCCAAACTGTTACAGACCTATATTTTTGGGGATCTGATACTATTTCTGATTGTCTTAACTCACCACCACTAATGAGCTGTGAAGCTTCTCAAATAAATGTTTTCTTCACCTCAAACAGGACGTGAACCAAAGTCTGTTTTTACATCCATGGAGAAAGGAACTATTGTCAATTTGGAAAAATATTTCCAGCTCTCTCCCTTAACCAATCGGATTGAAAGGGGGAGGGAAATGGTGGAAACGTCATAAAATAGCTGATTTACTTCTGATCTCCTTGCGCAAATAGCCTTCGGTTGTCTGTCGGTTGTCTGTCAGGAGCTCCACTGGCGCAGGAAACTCTGAGGTTCCAGAATATTTTATACAATGTTGCAAGTTAGCACCAGCTTCAGTCTGGACCAAGTTGATAGTCGATACAATGTTGCAAGTTAGCCCCAGCTTCAGTCTGGACCAAGTTGATAGTCGATACAATGTTGCAAGTTAGCACCAGCTTCAGTCTGGACCAAGTTGATCGTCGATACAATGTTGCAAGTTAGCACCAGCTTCAGTCTGGATCAAGTTGATAGTCGATACAATGTTACAAGTTAGCACCAGCTTCAGTCTGGACCAAGTTGATCGTCGATACAATGTTGCAAGTTAGCACCAGCTTCAGTCTGGACCAAGTTGATAGTCGATACAATGTTGCAAGTTAGCACCAGCTTCAGTCTGGACCAAGTTGATCGTCGATACAATGTTGCAAGTTAGCGCCAGCTTCAGTCTGGACCAAGTTGATCGTCGATACAATGTTGCAAGTTAGCACCAGCTTCAGTCTGGACCAAGTTGATTGTCGATACAATGTTGCAAGTTAGCACCAGCTTCAGTCTGGACCAAGTTGATCGTCGATACAATGTTGCAAGTTAGCACCAGCTTCAGTCTGGACCAAGTTGATAGTCGATACAATGTTTCACCTTCCTTGCAGTCACGGCATGCGTAGCCAATGTCATTTATCAAGATGTTTTCTACCGGCAGGCTGCAATGTTTTTATTTGTTGACTTTATGTATGCTATTTTTACATACACTATAAATATATAAAAGTATGTGGATACCACTTTTTAAATGAGTGGATTCAGCTATTTCAGCCTCGCCCGTTACTGACAGGTGTATAAAATCACACATCCATGCAATCTCCATAGACAAACGTTGGCAGTAGAATGGCCTTACTGAAGAGCTCAGTGACTTTCAACGTGGCAGCATCATAGGATGCCACAATTCCAACAAGTCAGTCATATTTCTGCCCTGCTAGACCTGCTGCGGTCAACTGTAAGTGCTGTTATTGTGAAGTGGAATCGTCTAGGAGCAACAGCGTCTCAGCTGCGAAGTGGTAGGCCACACAAGCTCACAGAACGGGACCGCTGACGCACATACCGTGTAAAAACTTGTCTGTCCTCGGCTGCAACACTCACTTCTGAGCTCCAAACTGGAAGCAAAGTCGGCACAAACTGTTCGTCGGGAGCTTCGTGAAATTGGTTTCCATGGCAGAGCAGCCGCACACAAACCTAAGATCACCATGCGCAATGCCAAGCGTTGGCTAGAGTGATGTTAAGTTTGCTGCCATAGAAAACACATTCTCTGGAGTGATGAATCAAGCTCCTCCATCTGGTAGTCTGGCGAATCTAGGTTTGGCGGATTCCAACTGTAAAGTTTGGTGGAGGAGGAATAATGGTCTGGGGCTGTTTTTCATGGTTCGGGCCCCTTAGCTCCAGTGAAGGGAAAGCTTAACGCTACAGCATACAATGACATTCTAGACGATTCTGTGCTTCCAACTTTGTGGCAACAGTTTGGGGAAGGCCCTTTCCTATTTCAGCATGACAATGCCATCAGTGCACAAAGCGAGATCTATACAGAAATGGTTTGTCGAGATCGGTGTGGAAGAACTTGACTGACCTGCACAGAGCCCTGACCTCAACCGCATCGAACACCTTTGGGATGAATTGGAATGTCGACTGCGAGCCAGGCCTAATCGCCCAACATCAGTGCCCGACCTCACTAATGCTGTTGTGGCTGAATGGAAGCAAGTCCCTGCAGCAATGTTCCAACATCTAGTGGAAAGCCTTCCTAGAAGAGTGGAGGCTGTTATAGCAGCAATGTTCCTACATCTAGTGGAAAGACTTCCTAGAAGAGTGGAGGCTGTTATAGCAGCAATGTTCCTACATCTAGTGGAAAGACTTCCCAGAAGAGTGGAGGCTGTTATAGCAGCAATGTTCCAACATCTAGTGGGAAGCCTTCCCAGAAGAGTGGAGGCTGTTATAGCAGCAAAGAGAGGACCAACTCCATATTAATGCCCATGAATTTGGAATGAGATGTACATAGTGTTTCTCTCTAGATTCTGTACATGGTGTTTCTCTCTAGATTCTGTACATGGTGTTTCTCTCTAGATTCTGTACATGGTGTTTCTCTCTAGATTCTATACACGGTGTTTCTCTCTAGATTCTATACACGGTGTTTCTCTCTAGATTCTATACATGGTGTTTCTCTCTAGATTCTATACACAGTGTTTCTCTCTAGATTATATACATGGTGTTTCTCTCTAGATTCTATACATGGTGTTTCTCTCTAGATTCTATACACGGTGTTTCTCTCTAGATTCTATACACGGTGTTTCTCTCTAGATTCTATACATGGTGTTTCTCTCTAGATTCTATACACAGTGTTTCTCTCTAGATTCTATACATGGTGTTTCTCTCTAGATTCTATACATGGTGTTTCTCTCTAGATTCTATACATGGTGTTTCTCTCTAGATTCTATACATGGTGTTTCTCTCTAGATTCTATACACGGTGTTTCTCTCTAGATTCTATACACGGTGTTTCTCTCTAGATTCTATACATGGTGTTTCTCTCTAGATTCTATACATGGTGTTTCTCTCTAGATTCTATACATGGTGTTTCTCTCTAGATTCTATACACGGTGTTTCTCTCTAGATTCTATACACGGTGTTTCTCTCTAGATTCTATACATGGTGTTTCTCTCTAGATTCTATACATGGTGTTTCTCTCTAGATTCTATACACGGTGTTTCTCTCTAGATTCTATACATGGTGTTTCTCTCTAGATTCTATACATGGTGTTTCTCTCTAGATTCTATACATGGTGTTTCTCTCTAGATTCTATACATGGTGTTTCTCTCTAGATTCTATACACGGTGTTTCTCTCTAGATTCTATACATGGTGTTTCTCTCTAGATTCTATACATGGTGTTTCTCTCTAGATTCTATACATGGTGTTTCTCTCTAGATTCTATACATGGTGTTTCTCTCCTCTCTCTAGATTCTATACATGGTGTTTCTCTCTAGATTCTATACATGGTGTTTCTCTCTAGATTCTATACATGGTGTTTCTCTCTAGATTCTATACATGGTGTTTCTCTCTAGATTCTATACATGGTGTTTCTCTCTAGATTCTATACATGGTGTTTCTCTCTAGATTCTATACATGGTGTTTCTCTCTAGATTCTATACATGGTGTTTCTCTCTAGATTCTATACATGGTGTTTCTCTCTAGATTCTATACACAGTGTTTCTCTCTAGATTCTATACATGGTGTTTCTCTCTAGATTCTATACATGGTGTTTCTCTCCTCTCTCTAGATTCTATACATGGTGTTTCTCTCTAGATTCTATACATGGTGTTTCTCTCTAGATTCTATACATGGTGTTTCTCTCTAGATTCTATACATGGTGTTTCTCTCTAGATTCTATACATGGTGTTTCTCTCTAGATTCTATACATGGTGTTTCTCTCTAGATTCTATACATGGTGTTTCTCTCTAGATTCTATACATGGTGTTTCTCTCTAGATTCTATACATGGTGTTTCTCTCTAGATTCTATACATGGTGTTTCTCTCTAGATTCTATACACGGTGTTTCTCTCTAGATTCTATACATGGTGTTTCTCTCTAGATTCTATACATGGTGTTTCTCTCTAGATTCTATACATGGTGTTTCTCTCTAGATTCTATACATGGTGTTTCTCTCTAGATTCTATACATGGTGTTTCTCTCTAGATTCTATACATGGTGTTTCTCTCTAGATTCTATACATGGTGTTTCTCTCTAGATTCTATACATGGTGTATGTGTTGGGTCTTATGGTGTGTTGTCCCATATTATAAGTGAACCACTTAATAGAATGTTTGACCTTTTGTTTTAATCTTAACATATGTTTCTCTCCCCCGCTTTCTCTCCCTCTCTCTCCCTCCCCTGCTTCCTTGCTTGCTCTCTCTCACTCTCCCCCTGCCCCTCTCTCCTTCATATGCTCTCTCTCCTCTCCCCCCTGCCCCCCTCTCCTTCGTTTGCTCTCTCCCCTCTCCCTCTCTCCCTCTCTCCCCTGCCACTCTCCCCCCCTCTCCCCTCTCCCACTAGATCCCATTAAGACCGCCCAGGGCTCCCTGTCCCTGAAGGCTTACAGGTTAACACCCAAACTGATGGAGATCTGCAAGGAGAAGGACTTCTCAGCCGAGGGGTGAGCTCAGGCACCACACACGCACACACACACGCACACACACACGCACACACACACACACGAGGAGACACACACACACACACACACACGCGGAGACACACACACACACGCGGAGACACACACATGCACAGGCACCAGGCTCCACTTCAGAAGCTGGATGAGAATTGCCAAAGGCCATCAATACCACACACACACACACACACACACACCACAGAGACACACCACAGAGACACAAATACCAACTGCACCTTTCCTGATAAGAATTCAGCATTAATGCTGTGCTTTGTGAAACTCCCTTCAAAAGAGTCCAATGCCTGATGTTATTTTCCCCATGAGCAGGGAGCGCCTCATCAGAGGCTCTTAGTGATGCGATGATAGGGGTTTATAACTAGTGTGTGTGTGTGTGTGTTGGGGCTGTCAAACAGCTATACTGCCGTGTTGATCCTCCGCCTGGCTGGTTTTGACCCTCAGGCTGCTGGCCATTGATTTGAGATTGCATCTGAATGAAGCGTAATGAGAGAGACGTTTTCAAATAGATCTTGAGTTCCCACAAGCTGAGTTTATGAAAAGAAGGAATCCCAACAGACTGGTATTAAATTGACCAGAAAATAAACTGCGGTTGGATTTTAAAATAGGAGCACGTGGGTCAATATTAGGAACTGTTGGCTTTGGCTTGGATTTCTCCTTATTCTTTAGTTAGTTTCCCCTACCTACCTACCTACATACCCCCTACCTACCTACCTACCTACCTACCCTTACCTACCTACCCTTACCTACCTACCTACCCCCTCCCTACCCTTACCTACCTACCTACCTACCTACCTACCCTTACCTACCTACCTACCTACCCTTACCTACCTACCTACCCCCTCCCTACCCTTACCTACCTACCTACCTACCTACCCTTACCTACCTACCTATCAAATATCAAATCATAGACTTCATTATAATCTAATAAACACAGAAATACGAGCCTTAGGTCATTTAATATGGTCAAATCCTGAAACTATCATTTCCAAAAACAAACCGTTCATTGAGGTACAGAACCGTTGTGTATTTTATCTAACGGGTGGCATCCATAAGTCTAAATGTTGCTGTTACGTTGAACAACCTTCAATGTTATGTCATAATTATGTACAATTCTGGCAAATTAATTACGGTCTTTGTTAGGAAGAAATGGTCCTTCACACAGTTCCCAACGAGCCAGACGGCCCAAACTGCTGCATAAACCCTGACTCTGCCTGCACTGAACGCAAGAGAAGTGACACAATTCCCCTAGTTATTATTGCCTGCTAACATGCGTTTCTATTAACTAAATATGCAGGTTTTTATATATATACTTGTGTATTGATTTTAAGAAAGTCATTGATGTTTATGGTTCGGTACATTGGTGCAACGAATGTGCTTTTTTCGCGAATGCTCTTTTGTTAAATCGTCCCCCGTTTGGCGAAGTTGAAGTAGGCTGTGATCCGATGATAAATTAACAGGCACAGCTTTTAGGTAAGGGTAGGTAGGTAGGTAGGTAGGTCAGGGTAGGTAGGTAGATAAGGGTAGGTAGGTAGGTAGGTCAGGGTAGGTAGGTAGGTAGGTAGGCAAGGGTAGGTAGGTAGGTAAGGGTAGGTAGGTAGGTAAGGGTAGGTAGGGGGTAGGTAAGGGTAGGTAGGTAGGTAGGTAAGGATAGGTAGGGGGTAGGTAGGTAAGGGTAGGTAGGTAGGTAGGTAGAGGTTAGGTAGGTAGGTAGGGGGTAGGTATGTAGGTAAGGGTAGGTAGAGGGTAGGTAGGTAGGTAGGGGGTAGGTATGTAGGTAAGGGTAGGTAGAGGGTAGGTAGGCAGGACAAGTTAGTTAACCTAGTAATATCATCAACCATGTGTAGTTAACTAGCTAGCACCTTACCATGGCTCCTTGCTTCACTGGCGTAACAGGTGTGGTCAGGTGTAACAGGTGTGGTCAGGTGTAACAGGTGTGGTCATGTGTAACAGGTGTGGTCAGGTGTAACAGGTGTGGTCAGGTGTAACAGGTGTGGTCAGGTGTAACAGGTGTGGTCAGGTGTGGTCAGGTGTAACAGGTGTGGTCAGGTGTGACAGGTGTGGTCATGTGTAACAGGTGTGGTCAGGTGTAACAGGTGTGGTCAGGTGTGACAGGTGTGGTCAGGTGTGACAGGTGTGGTCAGGCGTAACAGGTGTGGTCAGGCGTAACAGGTGTGGTCAGGCGTAACAGGTGTGGTCAGGTGTAACAGGTGTGGTCAGGTGTAACAGGTGTGGTCAGGTGTAACAGGTGTGGTCAGGTGTAACAGGTGTGGTCAGGTGTAACAGGTGTGGTCAGGCGTAACAGGTGTGGTCAGGTGTAACAGGTGTGGTCAGGCGTAACAGGTGTGGTCATGTGTAACAGGTGTGGTCAGGTGTAACAGGTGTGGTCATGTGTAACAGGTGTGGTCAGGTGTGACAGGTGTGGTCAGGTGTAACAGGTGTGGTCAGGTGTAACAGGTGTGGTCAGGTGTGGTCAGGTGTAACAGGTGTGGTCAGGTGTAACAGGTGTGGTCAGGTGTGACAGGTGTGGTCAGGTGTAACAGGTGTGGTCAGGTGTAACAGGTGTGGTCAGGTGTAACAGGTGTGGTCAGGTGTAACAGGTGTGGTCAGGTGTGGTCAGGTGTAACAGGTGTGGTCAGGTGTGACAGGTGTGGTCAGGTGTGACAGGTGTGGTCAGGTGTAACAGGTGTGGTCAGGTGTGACAGGTGTGGTCAGGTGTGACAGGTGTGGTCAGGTGTGACAGGTGTGGTCAGGTGTGACAGGTGTGGTCAGGTGTGACAGGTGTGGTCAGGTGTGACAGGTGTGGTCAGGTGTAACAGGTGTGGTCAGGTGTAACAGGTGTGGTCAGGTGTAACAGGTGTGGTCAGGTGTAACAGGTGTAACAGGTGTAACAGGTGTAACAGGTGTAACAGGTGTGGTCAGGTGTAACAGGTGTAACAGGTGTAACAGGTGTAACAGGTGTGGTCAGGTGTGGTCAGGTGTAACAGGTGTGGTCAGGTGTGACAGGTGTGGTCAGGTGTGACAGGTGTGGTCAGGTGTGACAGGTGTGGTCAGGTGTAACAGGTGTGGTCAGGTGTAACAGGTGTGGTCAGGTGTAACAGGTGTGGTCAGGTGTGACAGGTGTGGTCAGGTGTGACAGGTGTGGTCAGGTGTGACAGGTGTGGTCAGGTGTAACAGGTGTGGTCAGGTGTGACAGGTGTGGTCAGGTGTAACAGGTGTGGTCAGGTGTGACAGGTGTAACAGGTGTGGTCAGGTGTAACAGGTGTAACAGGTGTGCTCAGGTGTAACAGGTGTGGTCAGGTGTGGTCAGGTGTAACAGGTGTGCTCAGGTGTAACAGGTGTGGTCAGGTGTAACAGGTGTGGTCAGGTGTGACAGGTGTGGTCAGGTGTGACAGGTGTGGTCAGGTGTAACAGGTGTGGTCAGGTGTGGTCAGGTGTAACAGGTGTGGTCAGGTGTGACAGGTGTGGTCAGCCTGCCACACAGTCTCCTCGTGGAGCAACATAATCGGCCATAATCAGCGTCCAAAAAGGCCAATTACCAATTTGTTGAATCGGTCATGCCGACCTCTACTTACCCACCCCTACACACCTACCTACCCACCAACTCTACCTACCTAACCACCAACCCTACCTACCCACTTAACCACCAACCCTACCTACCCACCCACCCACCCTCTACCTACCTACCCATCTACCTAGTAGTTATTTCCTCTCTGAGGTCAGTTGCTCATTTATTGGCTGTTTGCTTCGCCACTGACTCGATCTGACTCCACCTGACTCCACCTGATTCTCTGTCCAGTTCGTTGCCGAGCCACTGACTCCACCTGACTCTCTGTCCAGTTCGTTGCCGAGCCACTGACTCCACCTGACTCTCTGTCCAGTTCGTTGCCGAGCCACTGACTCCACCTGACTCTCTGTCCAGTTCGTTGCCGAGCCACTGACTCCACCTGACTCTCTGTCCAGTTCGTTGCCGAGCCACTGACTCCACCTGACTCTCTGTCCAGTTCGTTGCCGAGCCACTGACTCCACCTGACTCTCTGTCCAGTTCGTTGCCGAGCCACTGACTCCGCCTGACTCTCTGTCCAGTTCGTTGCCGAGCCACTGACTCCGCCTGACTCTCTGTCCAGTTCGTTGCCGAGCCACTGACTCCACCTGACTCTCTGTCCAGTTCGTTGCCGAGCCACTGACTCCACCTGACTCTCTGTCCAGTTCGTTGCCGAGCCACTGACTCCACCTGACTCTCTGTCCAGTTCGTTGCCGAGCCACTGACTCCACCTGACTCTCTGTCCAGTTCGTTGCCGAGCCACTGACTCCGCCTGACTCTCTGTCCAGTTCGTTGCCGAGCCACTGACTCCACCTGACTCTCTGTCCAGTTCGTTGCCGAGCCACTGACTCCACCTGACTCTCTGTCCAGTTCGTTGCCGAGCCACTGACTCCACCTGACTCTCTGTCCAGTTCGTTGCCGAGCCACTGACTCCATCTGACTCTCTGTCCAGTTCGTTGCCGAGCCACTGACTCCACCTGACTCTCTGTCCAGTTCGTTGCCGAGCCACTGACTCCACCTGACTCTCTGTCCAGTTCGTTGCCGAGCCACTGACTCCACCTGACTCTCTGTCCAGTTCGTTGCCGAGCCACTGACTCCACCTGACTCTCTGTCCAGTTCGTTGCCGAGCCACTGACTCCACCTGACTCTCTGTCCAGTTCGTTGCCGAGCCACTGACTCCATCTGACTCTCTGTCCAGTTCGTTGTCAAGCTTTTTATTCGTTTCGCTGGGCCGTGTTCATTATAGGCACCGAGTGGGAGGCAACGAGACACCACCTGAATTTGTCCAATGAGAAATGCTCTTTTTTTGGTGGTGTCTGTTTTGTGATAATGTTTGGCTATGTTGTGATAATGACTAGGGAACCCTGTTAGTTTTCTAATGCACCGGAACCCTCATCAGTGTGTCTCAATACGCTGCTGATTGAAAGACCAGGAGGACAATAGCAGCTCTATTGCTTGGCTGGCGAAGACTCATTTCACCACCGTTATTATGAGGACAATCTGAATAATATATAATTTCCAAGGAGGGCTTCAGTTTTCTATGATGGGTTCTTTCCATGTGGCTGTATTTGATGTTTTATAAGCTGCTGTTTTTGTTATCTTTTAAATGAAAGGCAGGAAGAGAGAGACTGCACTGAAGTAGACTAGACTCTACAGGAAGACAGACTGCACTGAATTAGACGACTAGACTCTACAGGAGGAGAGAGACTGCACTGACTTAGACCCAGACTCTACAGGAAGAGAGACTGCACTGAATTAGACCCAGACTCTACAGGAAAAGAGAGACTGCACTGAATTAGACTAGACTCTACAGGAAGAGAGAGACTGCACTGAATTAGACTACACGCTACAGGAAGAGAGAGACTACACTGAATTAGACTAGGCTCTACAGGAAGAGAGAGACTGAATTAGACTAGACTCTACAGGAAGAGAGAGACTGAATTAGACTAGACTCTACAGGAAGAGAGAGACTGAATTAGACTAGACTCTACAGGAAGAGAGAGACTGAATTAGACTAGACTCTACAGGAAGAGAGAGACTGAATTAGACTAGACTCTACAGGAAGAGAGAGACTGCACTGAATTAGACTAGACTCTACAGGAAGAGAGAGACTGCACTGAATTAGACTAGACTCTACAGGAAGAGAGAGACTGCACTGAATTAGACCCAGACTCTACAGGAAGAGAGAGACTGCGCTGAATTAGACTAGACTCTACAGGAAGAGAGAGACTGCACTGAATTAGACTAGACTCTACAGGAAGAGAGAGACTGAATTAGACTAGACTCTACAGGAAGAGAGAGACTGAATTAGACTAGACTCTACAGGAAGAGAGAGACTGCACTGAATTAGACTAGACTATACAGGAAGAGAGAGACTGCACTGAATTAGACTAGACTCTACAGGAAGAGAGAGACTGCACTGAATTAGACCCAGACTCTACAGGAAGAGAGAGACTGCGCTGAATTAGACTAGACTCTACAGGAAGAGAGAGACTGCACTGAATTAGACTACACGCTACAGGAAGAGAGAGACTACACTGAATTAGACTAGACTCTACAGGAAGAGAGAGACTGAATTAGACTAGACTCTACAGGAAGAGAGAGACTGCACTGAATTAGACCTAGACTCTACAGGAAGAGAGAGACTGCACTGAATTAGACTAGACTCTACAGGAAGAGAGAGACTGCACTGAATTAGACCCAGACTCTACAGGAAGAGAGAGACTGCACTGAATTAGACTAGACTCTACAGGAAGAGAGAGACTGCACTGAATTAGACTAGACTCTACAGGAAGAGAGAGACGGCACTGAATTAGACTAGACTCTACAGGAAGAGAGAGACTGCACTGAATTAGACCCAGACTCTACAGGAAGAGATAGACTGCACTGAATTAGACCCAGACTCTACAGGAAGAGAGAGACTGCACTGAATTAGACCCAGACTCGACAGGAAGAGAGAGACGGCACTGAATTAGACCCAGACTCTACTGTCTGTTATGTTGTCAATATGATCCAGTTTTAGACTAGACTCTACTGTCTGCTATGTTGTCAATATGATCCAGTTTTAGACTAGACTCTACTGTCTGCTATGTTGTCAATATGATCCAGTTTTAGACTAGACTCTGTCTGTTATGTTGTCAATATGATCCAGTTTTAGACTAGACTCTGTCTGTTATGTTGTCAATATGATCCAGTTTTAGACTAGACTCTGTCTGTTATGTTGTCTCTACCCTCAGTTTACCACGACTGTTGTCAATATGATCCAGTTTTATAAACACACATGGCAAATTAGTTCAACTACATTTTGTAGAGCTGGCAATCAAATTGAATTGAACTGGGTTGAATCATTGACTTTGAATTGAACTGGGTTGAATCATTGACTTTGAATTGAACTGGGTTGAATATCATTGACTTTGAATTGAACTGGGTTGAATCATTGACTTTGAATTGAACTGGGTTGAATCATTGACTTTGAATTGAACTGGGTTGAATCATTTACTTTGAATTGAACTGGGTTGAATCATTGACTTTGAGTTGAACTGGGTTGAATCATTGACTGAGTTGAACTGGGTTGAATCATTGACTGAGTTGAACTGGGTTGAATCATTGACTTTGAGTTGAACTGGGTTGAATCAATGACTATGAATTGAATTGAACTGATTATTTTCTCTCCCTCCTCCTCAGATTGAAGAAGGCCCTGATTGGTTTTGAGCACATGTTTGAGGAGGTTCCCATCGTGATCAAGAACTCCCACCTGATCAACGTTCTGATGTGGGAACTGGAGGAGAAGTGTACTGTGGCCGACAAACACGAACTGCTCAACCTCTCCAGCAGGTATGTGACTTGGTGCTGTCTACCCCTAGAAGGTAGGGGCTAGGGGTTGATGTGGGGGCTGTCTACCCTAGTGCCCTAGGGGCTATGGGTTGATGTGGGGGCTGTCTACCCTAGTGCCCTAGAAGGTAGGGGCTATGAGTTGATGTGGGGGCTGTCTACCCTAGTGCCCTAGAAGGTACGGGCTAGGGGTTGATGTGGGAGCTGTCTACCCTAGTGCCCTAGAAGGTAGGGGCTAGGGGTTGATGTGGGAGCTGTCTATCCTAGTGCCCTAGAAGTTAGGGGCTAGGGGTTGATGTGGGAGCTGTCTACCCTAGTGCCCTAGAAGGTAGGGGCTAGGGGTTGATGTGGGATCTGTCTACCCTAGTGCCCTAGAAAGTAGGGGCTAGGGGTTGATGTGGGATCTGTCTACCCTAGTGCTCTAGAAGGTAGGGGCTAGGGGTTGATGTGGGATCTGTCTACCCTAGTGCCTTAGAAGGTAGGGGCTAGGGGTTGATGTGGGTGCTGTCTACCCTAGTGCCCTAGAAGGTAGGGGTTGATGTGGGTGCTGTCTACCCTAGTGCCCTAGAAGGTAGGGGTTGATGTGGGAGCTGTCTACCCTAGTGCCATAGAAGGTAGGGGCTAGGGGTTGATGTGGGATCTGTCTGCCCTAGTGCCCTAGAAGGTAGGGGCTAGGGGTTGATGTGGGTGCTGTCTACCCTAGTGCCCTAGAAGGTAGGGGCTAGGGGTTGATGTGGGAGCTGTCTACCCTAGTGCCCTACAAGGTAGGGGCTAGGGGTTGATGTGGGTGCTGTCTACCCTAGTGCCCTAGAAGGTAGGGGTTGATGTGGGAGCTGTCTACCCTAGTGCCATAGAAGGTAGGGGCTAGGGGTTGATGTGGGATCTGTCTACCCTAGTGCCCTAGAAGGTAGGGGCTAGGGGTTGATGTGGGTGCTGTCTACCCTAGTGCCCTAGAAGGTAGGGGCTAGGGGTTGATGTGGGAGCTGTCTACCCTAGTGCCCTACAAGGTAGGGGCTAGGGGTTGATGTGGGGGCTGTCTACCCTAGTGCCCTACAAGGTAGGGGCTAGGGGTTGATGTGGGAGCTGTCTACCCTAGTGCCCTAGAAGGTAGGGGCTAGGGGTTGATGTGGGAGCTGTCTACCCTAGTGCCCTACAAGGTAGGGGCTAGGGGTTGATGTGGGGGCTGTCTACCCTAGTGCCCTACAAGGTAGGGGCTAGGGGTTGATGTGGGAGCTGTCTACCCTAGGTAGGTCGGGGGGGGGGGGGGCTAATCCTTACCTCGTTATGTGGGGGGCGGACTGATCCGTACCTCGTGGGGGGGGGGGCTGATCCTTACCTCGTTATGGGGGGGCTGGTCACGGGGTGGTGCTGTGCTCCGGCTGTCTCATTGTGTCTATTATCTAACCAACCAGGTCCGTCTTACTCCACATCTGAATCCCAAATGGACCCCTCCTCTACACTCGATTTAATGAAAGAGCTCTCTCTCTCTCCACGAACCCATTGTTCCTGCACCGAGGAGGATACACCAACTATATAGAATGTTTTCATTCGTTTATCTGCAGAGATTCACCAAAAAGCCTCCCCGGTATGAAAAACAAGGGAGCCAAATTAAAGTGTCTCTCACCGATGCCAATCGGTAGGCTACCGACCAGTCACTCACCTTTTAACGTCACTGTCTGGCAAGTCCTGGTGGACTTCATATGGAAAAAAATACAAAACAAGATCTTTAGTTACTTGTCCCGCTGTGATACCACGGACATATACTGTAAATACGTTGTCTGATTTTATGATCGACAAGGACATGACATCGGCTTTATTCAGTCAGTTTGACACCTTTTAATGAACGAGGCAAGCTTGCTGTTCGTCTATTAAAGCACAGTAAATCGCCATCGAACCAACACGTCATGGCTGCATGTGAAACACGGAAAGGAAAACAATATCCTAAATGGATCTGGACTAATCCTTACCCCGTTATGTGGGGGGAGGGGCTAATCCTTACCTCGTTATGTGGGGGGAGGGGCTAATCCTTACCTCGTTATGTGGGGGGGGGGGGGCTAATCCTTACCTCGTTATGTGGGGGGAGGGGCTAATCCTTACCTCGTTATGTGGGGGGAGGGGCTAATCCTTGTGGGATTAGTGGGGTAAGGATTAGCCCCAACCCCCCACATAACGAGGTAAGGATTAGCCCCCCCCCCAACCCCCCACATAACGAGGTAAGGATTATCCCCCCCCCAACCCCCCACATAACGAGGTAACGATTAGCCCCCCCCAAGCTGTTCGTCTATTAAAGCACAGTAAATAGCCATCGAACCAACACGTCATGGCTGCATGTGAAACACGGAAAGGATAACAATATCCTAAATGGATCTGGACTAATCCTTACCCCGTTATGTGGGGGGAGGGGCTAATCCTTACCTCGTTATGTGGGGGGAGGGGCTAATCCTTACCTCGTTATGTGGGGGGAGGGGCTAATCCTTACCTCGTTATGTGGGGGGATAATCCTTACCTCGTTATGTGGGGGGGGGCTAATCCTTACCTCGTTATGTGGGGGGAGGGCTAATCCTTACCTCGTTATGTGAGGGACATAACGAGGTAAGGATTAGCCCCCCCCCAACCCCCCACATAACGAGGTAAGGATTAACCCCCCCCAAGCTGTTTGTCTATTAAAGCACAGTAAATAGCCATCGAACCAACACGTCATGGCTGCATGTGAAACACGGAAAGGAAAACAATATCCTAAATGGATCTGGACTAATCCTTACCTCGTTATGTGGGGGGAGGGGCTAATCCTTACCTCGTTATGTGGGGGGGGGGCTAATCCTTACCTCCTGGGGGGGGGGGGCTAATCCTTACCTCCTTATGTGGGGTGTTGGGGGGGGGGGCTAATTCTTACCTCCTTATGTTGGGGGGGGGCCTAATCCTTACCTCGTTATGTGGGGGGTTGGGGTAATCCTTACCTCGTTATGTGGGGGGAGTGCTAATCCTTACCTCGTTATGTGGGGGACATAACGAGGTAAGGATTAGCCCCCCCCAACCCCCCACATAACGAGGTAACGATTAGCCCCCCCCAAGCTGTTCGTCTATTAAAGCACAGTAAATAGGCATCGAACCAACACGTCATGGCTGCATGTGAAAAGGAAAGGAAAACAATATCCTAAATGGATCTGGACTAATCCTTACCTCGTTATTTGGGGTGGGGGGCTAATCCTTACCTCGTTATGTGGGGGGGGGGGGGCTAATCCTTACCTCGTTATGTGGGGGGGGGGCTAATCCTTACCTCGTTATGTGGGGGGGCTAATCCTTACCTCCTTAAGTGGGGGGGCCTAATCCTTACCTCGTTATGTGGGGGGGCTAATCCTTACCTCGTTATGTGGGGGGGCTAATCCTTACCTCGTTATGTGGGGGGGATAGTCCTTACCTCGTTATGTGGGGGGGGGGGCTAATCCTTACCTCCTTATGTGGGGGGTTGGGGGGGGCTAATCCTTACCTCGTTATGTGGGGGGAGGGGCTAATCCTTACCTCGTTATGTGGGGGGGGGGGCTAATCCTTACCTCGTTATGTGGGGGGGCTAATCCTTACCTCCTTAAGTGGGGGGGCCTAATCCTTACCTCGTTATGTGGGGGGGCTGATCCTTACCTCGTTATGTGGGGGGGATAGTCCTTACCTCGTTATGTGGGGGGGGGGGGGGGGGGGGCTAATCCTTACCTCCTTATGTGGGGGGTTTGGGGGGGGCTAATCCTTACCTCATGTGGGGGGTTTGGGGGGACTAATCATTACCTCGTTATGTGGGGGGGGGGCTAATCCTTACCTCATGTGGGGGGTTGGGGGGGGCTAATCCTTACCTCATGTGGGGGATTGGGGGGGCTAATCCTTACCTCATTATGTGGGGGGTTGGGGGGGACTAATCCTTACCTTTTTATGTGGGGGGGTTGAGGGGGGGCTAATCCTTACCTCGTTATGTTGGGGGGGGGGCTAATCCTTACCTCCTTATGTGGGGGGTTGGGGGGCTAATCCTTACCTTTTTATGTGGGGGGGTTGAGGGGGGGCTAATCCTTACCTCCTTATGTGGGGGGTTGAGGGGGGGCTAATCCTTACCTTGTTATGTGGGGGGTTGGGGGGGGCTAATCCTTACCTCCTTATGTGGGGGGTTGGGGGGGGGGGCTAATCCTTACCTCCTTATGTGGGGGGGGTGGGGCGCTAATCCTTACCTCGTTATGTGGGGAGGACGGACTAATCCTTACCTCGTTGTGGGGGGGGGGGGGGGGGGCTAATCCTTACCTTGTTATGTGAGGGGGGGGGCTAATCCTTACCTCGTTATGTGGGGGGGGGGCTAATCCTTACCTCATTATGGGGGGGGCCTAATCCTTACCTCGTTATGTGTGGAGGACGGACTAATCCTTACCTCGTTGGGGGGGGGGCTTATCCTTACCTCCTTATGTGGGGGGTTGGGGGGGCTAATCCTTACCTCCTTATGTGGGGTGTTGGGGGGGGGGGCTAATCCTTACCTCCTTATGTTGGGGGGGGGGGCTAATCCTTACCTCGTTATGTGGGGAGGACGGACTAATCGTTACCTCGTTATGTGTGTGTGTGTGTGGGGGGGTGCTAATCCTTACCTCATGTGGGGGGGGGCGGGGGGGGGCTAATCCTTACCTCGTTATGTGGGGGAGGGGGCTAATCCTTACCTCGTTATGTGGGGGGGCTAATCCTTACCTCGTTATGTGGGGGGGCTAATCCTTACCTCGTTATGTGGGGGGGGGGGGCTAATCCTTACCTCGTTATGTGGGGGGGGGGCTAATCCTTACCTCGTTATGTGGGGGGGGGGCTAATCCTTACCTCGTTATGTGGGGGGGCTAATCCTTACCTCGTTATGTGGGGGGGGGGGGGCTAATCCTTACCTCGTTATGTGGGGGGGGGCTAATCCTTACCTCGTTATGTGGGGGGGGGGGCTAATCCTTACCTCGTTATGTGGGGGGGGGGGGCTAATCCTTACCTCGTTATGTGGGGGGGGGGGCTAATCCTTACCTCGTTATGTGGGGGGGGGGGGGGCTAATCCTTACCTCGTTATGTGGGGGGGGGGGGGGTAATCCACTCGATAATCCACTCGATGAGACGATGAAGCATCATGCTCTCTCCCTACGTGTGAAGAAATCTGACTTCAACCACAGAGCCCACACACCCAGGTTCTGAGAGGCAGGACAGACAGCAGGAACACGCCCAGGTTCTGAGAGGCAGGACAGACAGCAGGAACACGCCCAGGTTCTGAGAGGCAGGACAGACAGCAGACACATGCCCAGGTTCTGAGAGGCAGGACAGACAGCAGGAACACGCCCAGGTTCTGAGAGGCAGGACAGACAGCAGGAACACGCCCAGGTTCTGAGAGGCAGGACAGACAGCAGACACACGCCCAGGTTCTGAGAGGCAGGACAGACAGCAGACACACCCAGGTTCTGAGAGGCAGGACAGACAGCAGGAACACGCCCAGGTTCTGAGAGGCAGGACAGACAGCAAGAACACGCCCAGGTTCTGAGAGGCAGGACAGACAGCAGACACATGCCCAGGTTCTGAGAGGCAGGACAGACAGCAGGAACACGCCCAGGTTCTGAGAGGCAGGACAGACAGCAGGAACACGCCCAGGTTCTGAGAGGCAGGACAGACAGCAGACACACCCAGGTTCTGAGAGGCAGGACAGACAGCAGACACACGCCCAGGTTCTGAGAGGCAGGACAGACAGCAGGAACACGCCCAGGTTCTGAGAGGCAGGACAGACAGCAGACACACCCAGGTTCTGAGAGGCAGGACAGACAGCAGGAACACGCCCAGGTTCTGAGAGGCAGGACAGACAGCAAGAACACGCCCAGGTTCTGAGAGGCAGGACAGACAGCAGGCTGACAAACCAGATGTGTTTCCCTGTTGTGGCTCATTTTGTGACTGACAGCTGCCTGTCCTGTCGCTAGATGGCTAGAAGATGCACATCGTTCATACTAACGAGGCAGACCTTTATTCTGACGAGCCAATTGGAAAGTAGCCTGGTTGATTTAAGTGGAAAATGTAGCCGGCTGAAAATGTATTTTTAGCCGACACCTGGCACTAATGGATAACACTGGTACTACCCCCTATGTACTACCCCCTATGCACTACCCCCTACGCGCTACCCCCTACGCGCTACCCCCTACGCGCTACCCCCTACGCACTTTGTAGATAAACTACCAACCATGTCTGTCTTAGTCCACTTACTGAACACCAAATGGACTGCTTTCCTACCTCCTCCTCCTAGGCACTGTGTTATAAAAGCCATTTCCCCTCACTACTCCCTCTCTGTGTTATAAAAGCCATTTCCCCTCATTACTCCCTCTCTGTGTTATAAAAGCCATTTCCCCTCATTACTCCCTCCCTGTGTTATAAAAAGCCATTTCCCCTCACTACTCCCTCTCTCTCTGTGTTATAAAAGCCATTTCCCCTCACTACTCCCTCTCTGTGTTATAAAAGCCATTTCCCCTCACTACTCCCTCTCTGTGTTATAAAAGCCATTTCCCCTCACTACTCCCTCTCGGTGTTATAAAAGCCATTTCCCCTCACTACTCCCTCTCTCTGTGTTATAAAAGCCATTTCCCCTCACTACTCCCTCTCTCTGTGTTATAAAAGCCATTTCCCCTCACTACTCCCTCCCTCTCTGTGTTATAAAAGCCATCTCCCCTCACTACTCCCTCTCTCTGTGTTATAAAAGCCATCTCCCCTCACTACTCCCTCTCTCTGTGTTATAAAAGCCATCTCCCCTCACTACTCCCTCTCTCTGTGTTGTAAAAGCCATCTCCCCTCACTACTCCCTCTCTCTCTGTGTTATAAAAGCCATTTCCCCTCACTACTCCCTCTCTGACTGTGTTATAAAACCCATTTCCCCTCACTACTCCCTCTCTCTGTGTTATAAAAGCCATTTCCCCTCACTACTCCCTCTCTCTGTGTTATAAAAGCCATCTCCCCTCACTACTCCCTCTCTGTGATATAAAAGCCATCTCCCCTCACTACTCCCTCTCTCTGTGATATAAAAGCCATTTCCCCTCACTACTCCCTCTCTCTGTGATATAAAAGCCATTTCCCCTCACTACTCCCTCTCTGTGATATAAAAGCCATCTCCCCTCACTACTCCCTCTCTCTGTGATATAAAAGCCATCTCCCCTCACTACTCCCTCTCTGTGATATAAAAGCCATCTCCCCTCACTACTCCCTCTCTCTGTGATATAAAAGCCATTTCCCCTCACTACTCCCTCTCTCTGTGATATAAAAGCCATTTCCCCTCACTACTCCCTCTCTGTGATATAAAAGCCATCTCCCCTCACTACTCCCTCTCTCTGTGTTATAAAAGCCATCTCCCCTCACTACTCCCTCTCTGTGTTATAAAAGCCATTTCCCCTCACTACTCCCTCTCTGTGTTATAAAAGCCATTTCCCCTCACTACTCCCTCTCTCTGTGATATAAAAGCCATTTCCCCTCACTACTCCCTCTCTCTGTGTTATAAAAGCCATTTCCCCTCACTACTCCCTCCCTCTCTGTGTTATAAAAGCCATTTCCCCTCACTACTCCCTCCCTCTCTGTGTTATAAAAGCCATTTCCCCTCACTACTCCCTCTCTCTGTGTTATAAAAGCCATTTCCCCTCACTACTCCCTCTCTGTGTTATAAAAAGCCATTTCCCCTCACTACTCCCTCCCTCTCTGTGTTATAAAAGCCATTTCCCCTCACTACTCCCTCCCTCTCTGTGTTATAAAAGCCATTTCCCCTCACTACTCCCTCTCTCTCTGTGTTATAAAAGCCATCTCCCCTCACTACTCCCTCTCTCTGTTATAAAAGCCATTTCCCCTCACTACTCCCTCCCTCTCTGTGTTATAAAAGCCATCTCCCCTCACTACTCCCTCTCTGTGTTATAAAAGCCATCTCCCCTCACTACTCCCTCTCTGTGTTATAAAAGCCATTTCCCCTCACTACTCCCTCCCTCTCTGTGTTATAAAAGCCATCTCCCCTCACTACTCCCTCTCTCTGTGTTATAAAAGCCATCTCCCCTCACTACTCCCTCTCTCTGTGTTATAAAAGCCATCTCCCCTCACTACTCCCTCTCTCTGTGTTGTAAAAGCCATCTCCCCTCACTACTCCCTCTCTCTCTGTGTTATAAAAGCCATCTCCCCTCACTACTCCCTCTCTCTCTGTGTTATAAAAGCCATCTCCCCTCACTACTCCCTCTCTCTCTGTGTTATAAAAGCCATTTCCCCTCACTACTCCCTCTCTGACTGTGTTATAAAAGCCATTTCCCCTCACTACTCCCTCTCTGTGTTATAAAAGCCATTTCCCCTCACTACTCCCTCTCTGTGTTATAAAAGCCATTTCCCCTCACTACTCCCTCCCTCTCTGTGTTATAAAAGCCATTTCCCCTCACTACTCTCTCTCTGTGTTATAAAAGCCATTTCCCCTCACTACTCCCTCTCTGTGTTATAAAAGCCATTTCCCCTCACTACTCCCTCCCTCTCTGTGTTATAAAAGCCATCTCCCCTCACTACTCCCTCTCTGTGTTATAAAAGCCATTTCCCCTCACTACTCCCTCCCTCTCTGTGTTATAAAAGCCATCTCCCCTCACTACTCCCTCTCTCTGTGTTATAAAAGCCATTTCCCCTCACTACTCCCTCTCTGTGTTATAAAAAGCAATTTCCCCTCACTACTCCCTCCCTCTCTGTGTTATAAAAGCCATTTCCCCTCACTACTCTCTCTCTCTGTGTTATAAAAGCCATTTCCCCTCACTACTCTCTCTCTGTGTTATAAAAGCCATTTCCCCTCACTACTCCCTCCCTCTCTCTGTTATAAAAGCCATTTCCCCTCACTACTCCCTCTCTGTGTTATAAAAGCCATTTCCCCTCACTACTCTCTCTGTGTTATAAAAGCCATTTCCCCTCACTACTCCCTCTCTGTGTTATAAAAGCCATTTCCCCTCACTACTCTCTCTCTGTGGTATAAAAGCCATTTCCCCTCACTACTCTCTCTCTCTGTGTTATAAAAGCCATTTCCCCTCACTACTCTCTCTCTGTGTTATAAAAGCCATTTCCCCTCACTACTCCCTCTCTGTGTTATAAAAGCCATTTCCCCTCACTACTCCCTCCCTCTCTCTGTTATAAAAGCCATTTCCCCTCACTACTCCCTCCCTCTCTCTGTTATAAAGCCATTTCCCCTCACTACTCTCTCTCTGTGTTATAAAAGCCATTTCCCCTCACTACTCCCTCTGTGTTATAAAAGCCATTTCCCCTCACTACTCCCTCTCTGTGTTATAAAAGCCATTTCCCCTCACTACTCCCTCCCTCTCTCTGTTATAAAAGCCATTTCCCCTCACTACTCTCTCTCTGTGTTATAAAAGCCATTTCCCCTCACTACTCCCTCTGTGTTATAAAAGCCATTTCCCCTCACTACTCCCTCTCTGTGTTATAAAAGCCATCTCCCCTCACTACTCCCTCTCTCTCTGTGTTATAAAAGCCATTTCCCCTCACTACTCCCTCCCTCTCTGTGTTATAAAAGCCATCTCCCCTCACTACTCCCTCTCTCTGTGTTATAAAAGCCATTTCCCCTCACTACTCCCTCTCTGTGTTATAAAAGCCATTTCCCCTCACTACTCCCTCTCTGACTGTGTTATAAAAGCCATTTCCCCTCACTACTCCCTCTCTGACTGTGTTATAAAAGCCATTTCCCCTCACTACTCCCTCTCTGTGTTATAAAAGCCATTTCCCCTCACTACTCCCTCTCTGTGTTATAAAAGCCATCTCCCCTCACTACTCCCTCTCTCTCTGTGTTATAAAAGCCATTTCCCCTCACTACTCCCTCTCTGACTGTGTTATAAAAGCCATTTCCCCTCACTACTCCCTCTCTGTGTTATAAAAGCCATCTCCCCTCACTACTCCCTCTCTCTCTGTGTTATAAAAGCCATTTCCCCTCACTACTCCCTCTCTGACTGTGTTATAAAAGCCATTTCCCCTCACTACTCCCTCTCTGTGTTATAAAAGCCATTTCCCCTCACTACTCCCTCTCTGTGTTATAAAAGCCATTTCCCCTCACTACTCCCTCCCTCTCTGTGTTATAAAAGCCATCTCCCCTCACTACTCCCTCCCTCTCTGTGTTATAAAAGCCATCTCCCCTCACTACTCCCTCTCTCTGTGTTATAAAAGCCATTTCCCCTCACTACTCCCTCTCTCTCTGTGTTATAAAAGCCATCTCCCCTCACTACTCCCTCTCTGTGTTATAAAAGCCATTTCCCCTCACTACTCCCTCCCTCTCTGTGTTATAAAAGCCATCTCCCCTCACTACTCCCTCTCTCTGTGTTATAAAAGCCATCTCCCCTCACTACTCCCTCTCTCTGTGTTATAAAAGCCATCTCCCCTCACTACTCCCTCTCTCTGTGTTGTAAAAGCCATCTCTCCTCACTACTCCCTCTCTCTCTGTGTTATAAAAGCCATCTCCCCTCACTACTCCCTCTCTCTCTGTGTTATAAAAGCCATCTCCCCTCACTACTCCCTCTCTCTCTGTGTTATAAAAGCCATCTCCCCTCACTACTCCCTCTCTCTCTGTGTTATAAAAGCCATTTCCCCTCACTACTCCCTCTCTGACTGTGTTATAAAAGCCATTTCCCCTCACTACTCCCTCTCTGTGTTATAAAAGCCATTTCCCCTCACTACTCCCTCCCTCTCTGTGTTATAAAAGCCATTTCCCCTCACTACTCTCTCTCTGTGTTATAAAAGCCATTTCCCCTCACTACTCCCTCTCTGTGTTATAAAAGCCATTTCCCCTCACTACTCCCTCCCTCTCTGTGTTATAAAAGCCATCTCCCCTCACTACTCCCTCTCTGTGTTATAAAAGCCATTTCCCCTCACTACTCCCTCCCTCTCTGTGTTATAAAAGCCATTTCCCCTCACTACTCCCTCCCTCTCTGTGTTATAAAAGCCATCTCCCCTCACTACTCCCTCCCTCTCTGTGTTATAAAAGCCATCTCCCCTCACTACTCCCTCTCTCTGTGTTATAAAAAGCCATTTCCCCTCACTACTCCCTCTCTGTGTTATAAAAAGCAATTTCCCCTCACTACTCCCTCCCTCTCTGTGTTATAAAAGCCATTTCCCCTCACTACTCTCTCTCTCTGTGTTATAAAAGCCATTTCCCCTCACTACTCCCTCTCTGTGTTATAAAAGCCATTTCCCCTCACTACTCTCTCTGTGTTATAAAAGCCATTTCCCCTCACTACTCCCTCCCTCTCTCTGTTATAAAAGCCATTTCCCCTCACTACTCCCTCTCTGTGTTATAAAAGCCATTTCCCCTCACTACTCCCTCTCTGACTGTGGTATAAAAGCCATTTCCCCTCACTACTCTCTCTGTGTTATAAAAGCCATTTCCCCTCACTACTCCCTCCCTCTCTCTGTTATAAAAGCCATTTCCCCTCACTACTCCCTCTCTGTGTTATAAAAGCCATTTCCCCTCACTACTCCCTCTCTCTCTGTGGTATAAAAGCCATTTCCCCTCACTACTCTCTCTCTCTGTGTTATAAAAGCCATTTCCCCTCACTACTCTCTCTCTGTGTTATAAAAGCCATTTCCCCTCACTACTCCCTCCCTCTCTCTGTTATAAAAGCCATTTCCCCTCACTACTCCCTCCCTCTCTCTGTTATAAAAGCCATTTCCCCTCACTACTCTCTCTCTGTGTTATAAAAGCCATTTCCCCTCACTACTCCCTCTGTGTTATAAAAGCCATTTCCCCTCACTACTCCCTCTCTGTGTTATAAAAGCCATTTCCCCTCACTACTCCCTCCCTCTCTGTGTTATAAAAGCCATTTCCCCTCACTACTCCCTCCCTCTCTGTGTTATAAAAGCCTTTTCCCCTCACTACTCCCTCCCTCTCTCTGTTATAAAAGCCATTTCCCCTCACTACTCCCTCCCTCTCTGTGTTATAAAAGCCATTTCCCCTCACTACTCCCTCTCTGTGTTATAAAAGCCATTTTCCCTCACTACTCCCTCCCTCTCTGTGTTATAAAAGCCATTTCCCCTCACTACTCCCTCCCTCTCTGTGTTATAAAAGCCATTTCCCCTCACTACTCCCTCTCTGTGTTTATAAAAGCCATTTCCCCTCACTACTCCCTCCCTCTCTGTGTTATAAAAGCCATTTCCCCTCACTACTCCCTCCCTCTCTGTGTTATAAAAAGCCATTTCCCCTCACTACTCCCTCCCTCTCTGTGTTATAAAAGCCATTTCCCCTCACTACTCCCTCTCTCTCTGTGTTATAAAAGCCATTTCCCCTCACTACTCCCTCTCTGTGTTATAAAAGCCATTTCCCCTCACTACTCCCTCTCTCTCTGTTATAAAAGCCATTTCCCCTCACTCCTCCCTCTCTCTCTGTGTTATAAAAGCCATTTCCCCTCACTACTCCCTCTCTCTGTGTTATAAAAGCCATTTCCCCTCACTACTCCCTCTCTCTCTGTGTTATAAAAGCCATTTCCCCTCACTACTCCCTCCCTCTCTGTGTTATAAAAGCCATTTCCCCTCACTACTCCCTCTCTCTGTGTTATAAAAGCCATCTCCCCTCACTACTCCCTCTCTGTGTTATAAAAGCCATTTCCCCTCACTACTCCCTCCCTCTCTGTGTTATAAAAAGCCATTTCCCCTCACTACTCCCTCCCTCTCTGTGTTATAAAAGCCATTTCCCCTCACTACTCCCTCTCTGTGTTATAAAAGCCATTTCCCCTCACTACTCCCTCCCTCTCTGTGTTATAAAAGCCATTTCCCCTCACTACTCCCTCTCTCTGTTATAAAAGCCATTTCCCCTCACTACTCCCTCTCTGTGTTATAAAAGCCATTTCCCCTCACTACTCCCTCTCTCTGTGTTATAAAAGCCATTTCCCCTCATTACTCCCTCCCTCTCTGTGTTATAAAAGCCATTTCCCCTCACTACTCCCTCTCTCTCTGTGTTATAAAAGCCATTTCCCCTCACTACTCCCTCTCTGTGTTATAAAAGCCATTTCCCCTCACTACTCCCTCTCTGTGTTATAAAAGCCATTTCCCCTCACTACTCCCTCTCTGTGTTATAAAAGCCATTTCCCCTCACTACTCCCTCTCTCTGTGTTATAAAAGCCATTTCCCCTCATTACTCCCTCCCTCTCTGTGTTATAAAAGCCATTTCCCCTCACTACTCCCTCTCTCTCTGTGTTATAAAAGCCATTTCCCCTCACTACTCCCTCTCTGTGTTATAAAAGCCATTTCCCCTCACTACTCCCTCTCTCTGTGTTATAAAAGCCATCTCCCCTCACTACTCCCTCTCTGTGTTATAAAAGCCATTTCCCCTCACTACTCCCTCCCTCTCTGTGTTATAAAAAGCCATTTCCCCTCACTACTCCCTCCCTCTCTGTGTTATAAAAGCCATTTCCCCTCACTACTCCCTCTCTGTGTTATAAAAGCCATTTCCCCTCACTACTCCCTCCCTCTCTGTGTTATAAAAGCCATTTCCCCTCACTACTCCCTCTCTCTGTTATAAAAGCCATTTCCCCTCACTACTCCCTCTCTGTGTTATAAAAGCCATTTCCCCTCACTACTCCCTCTCTCTGTGTTATAAAAGCCATTTCCCCTCATTACTCCCTCCCTCTCTGTGTTATAAAAGCCATTTCCCCTCACTACTCCCTCTCTCTCTGTGTTATAAAAGCCATTTCCCCTCACTACTCCCTCTCTGTGTTATAAAAGCCATTTCCCCTCACTACTCCCTCTCTGTGTTATAAAAGCCATTTCCCCTCACTACTCCCTCTCTGTGTTATAAAAGCCATTTCCCCTCACTACTCCCTCTCTCTGTGTTATAAAAGCCATTTCCCCTCATTACTCCCTCCCTCTCTGTGTTATAAAAGCCATTTCCCCTCACTACTCCCTCTCTCTCTGTGTTATAAAAGCCATTTCCCCTCACTACTCCCTCTCTGTGTTATAAAAGCCATTTCCCCTCACTACTCCCTCTCTGTGTTATAAAAGCCATTTCCCCTCACTACTCCCTCTCTGTGTTATAAAAGCCATTTCCCCTCACTACTCCCTCTCTGACTGTGATAATGGAGATTCCTCTGAGGCGCTTTGATCCATTTAGAGCAGTTTGTATCCCAAATGGCACCCTTTTCCCTATATAGAGCACTACTTTTGACCAGACGGCCCTATATAGATGGCACCCTATACCCTATATAGCGCACTACTTTTGAGCAGAGAGACCTATATAGGGAATAGGGTGCCATTTTGAATGAATCCTGGGTATTCACTTCATTATTGATTGCCAACGGATTAACAGTGGTCCCTCATTAAACATGCAGAAGACTGAGTGAGTTATGAACTGCTGGTCTTCCTGACACATACAATTCTCTGGCAACAGCTCTGGTGGACATTCCTTGCAGTCAGGAAACCAACTGCACGTGTTCCCTCAACTTGAGACATCCGTGTGTCATTGTGTTGTGTGACAAAACTGCGCATTTTTTAAAATGTATTGTCCCCAGCACAAGGTGCACCTGTGTAATGATCATGCTGTTTAATCACTTTCTTGATATGCCACACCTGTCAGGTGGATGGATTATCTTGGCACAGGAGAAATGCTCACTACCAGGGATGTAAACAAATTTGAGAGATGTTTTTTTGTTGTTTTTTTGCGTATGGAACATTTCCGGGATCTTATTTCAGCTCATGAAACATGGGACCAACACTTTACATGTTGCATTTTTATATTTTTGTTCAGTATTGTTACTCGACAATGATAACCGAAATGACAGAGTGAGAAGAAAGATGCCCGTACAAATATTCCAAACAAAAAAACAATGTCAAAGCAATAGATTTTTGGTCCTTAATGGTGTTTGGGGCAATTACAACACATTACTGAGTACCACTCTACATATTTTCTAGCATAGTGTTGGCTGCATCATGTTATGGGTATACTTGTAATCGCTAAGGACTAAAAGAGTTTTTCAGGATAAAAAAAAAAAAACGGAATGAAGCTAAGCACAGGTAAAATCCTAGAGGAAAACCCGGTTCTGCTTTCCACTAGACACAAGGAGATGAATTCACATTTCAACAGGACAATAACCTAAGACACGAGGCCAAAGCTACATTGGAGTTGCTTACCAAGAAGACAGTGACTATTCCTGAGATGCCGAGTTACAGTTTAGATTTAG